>NC_136960.1:8555630-8576081 GCF_032717465.1 Coenobita brevimanus | reverse complement strand
GTTTCAAAGTGACTGGGCGATAATTAGAGCATTATAATCGAGTTAAAAGAGTAAGCAGAAACTTTCAGCAATGGAAAAAATTAAAACTATGAAGGCAAAGATGGGAGATCCAGTACGAGGAATCACATCAATATTACAAGGTTTGTTAATGTAGAGGCCGCAGAGGGGAGGAAATATATCAGTAAAGAGATTCCAGTTTAACCTATAATACAGCGAAAGAGGTGGATGAAGATTACTTGAACCGTTCTATATGACCTGGAAAGAAAATGGTTACTTGTAAGAGTTACGGGAGCTATCTCTCTGGAAAAGACGGAAAAATGATACCGATAAGTATAACTGCTGGAGGTGCAAGGGTTTTTTGCGAAGCAGGAAAAAGCATCGGGAGCGAAAGCTGTGTGGGAAACGAAATTAGAGTCGGACAGAATAGGTTCTTTCATGCAAGTGTGAGAATAGATTTAGCTTTTTTTTTTTTTTACCGGAAACACACACAGCTCGTGGAATTACAGTACAAGAGTAACTGAGAACGGTGCCTTAATGTTTCTTTAAGACAGGACTAAAATTAAGAACTGCACGTCGTTGTCTGGTGCGTAAGTTTGGTCATGCCTCCTCGGGATTAAGATCTGATCTCAACTCTCTGGCATGAAACCCAGCTGTCAGGGGATGTGCTCCTCCTTCTTATGCCTCTCTCTTCTTTTTCTTCCTCCTCCTCTCTACCCACCTTCCTTATTTTGCCTCCTTTTCACACACACACACACACACACACACACACACACACACACACACACACACACACACACACACACACACACGCTTCTTCTCTTACATACTCTTCACTCTCTCCCCCTCTCCTCCTCCTCCTGGTTCCCCTGTGTCTCATCTCCGCCACTCTAATCTTTCCTTCCTGTCTCGGTATATCTGTATTAATCTTTACCTGTCACTTGTTATGTCCTTATCTTACAGTACATCTTGCCCCCGCCTTTATATACTCAATTTATGTTTCTTTTATCTGGGTGTCTTCCTGTCTTCATCTGTATCCATCTTTCTCGCTGTCCTTATCTGTGCCTTAGTTCCGTTAACCTCTTGTGCCTCATTCCGTTACTCTTGGTCTCTCCTCTCTTACTTGGCCCAGATTTATCCCTATTTCACGTTGCGCAGTATGCGGGAATAAGACAATGCTACTCGCTCTACAGCCTTACCACAGCATTTCCGTTTTTTTCAGGTTCCCGGGTGATGCTCATCAGTAAGCACCTTTACCTGAGAGCAGTCTGATGTGGACGCCTGCATCATAAATAAAAGCTGACTTGGCTCCAATACTCGTATTTATCTTTACTCCTGTCAGTTTCATACAGTGTGAATGCTACTCTGTTGTTTAGCATAACAAAACACACTGCAGATAAAAGTCTATGTTTGCGTTTAATACAAAGCGATTTCTGTAACTAATGGCATAGTTGATGTAATATGGACGTGCTCAGTCTGGTTAACTACAGACATTACAACCTTGTTCCACCGGTATTTGCTCGAGTATTTGTGGAGTGCTTGGGGCATACGACAGTTGCTCAGTATGAAGCAAATATAACTGATAATCACTGGCAATGTGTAAAATCAACAGCCAAACATGGTATACAGAAAACGGTAATATAAACCCTGGTTAAGTAAATCCTACTTTTATTTTATACATCTGGTGCCATACAGATATTAATGAGAGCCATACGGACCGTCATTACTGTCTGACTGTTCATAGTTAAGTGGTGATAAAGAAAAATCTACGTATGCCTGTCCCTACTCTGTTTGCGATATCGGTAGTCATCCATGATGGCATTGCATAAAGGCGTCCGTCCACACTAGCGGACAGTGGCTGGCGGGGACGAGTGAGAAGCCCGTCACGTGGCAAGTTTGAAGTAGCGCAAAAACCAGCATGGACTGCCCGTGCCCGTTGTTGGAGTGAAATCGCCAGACACTGCCCGTTTTTTTTTTTTTTTTTTTTTTTTCACTCTGTTTCATTTCTTTTTTACTTTGGTCAGCAAGTATTAATATATATATACTATACGGTGCTATTTTTCTCGGTAACGAACCGTGTAGGCCATTGTTATACTAGCACTCAAGCGTTGCCAACTACCTACTCAGCGACCCCCTACTCCTCGCAGTTTGAATAACATCACAGTCGTGTCCGACAGACTCTGCCCAGTGTGAGCCCTTCAGTCCGCCAGTCACTGCCCGCTAATGTGGACGGGACTTTAGGCTACAAGAGTAATTCCCGATCATTATGCCAACAGCTGTAACATCTGTCAAACTGTTGGGGTGTGTCACATTAACAAATAGTCACCATACTCATAATACATGTGGTACTGAGCTACTCTTGGTGGAGAATGTGTCGTGATTTGTTACAAACCATGAAAGTCACTCACAACACGTGGCAATACCGTGTCACTACAACGTTTCATGTCTGCCTGTAAAATTCCATATTCTTCATGAAAAACACAATGATTTGGCCCAGTTTTCACCTTGCAATCCATCCTTTTTCCACTGTAGTTCCTGTTGTCTACCAAAGTCCACCGTCCCCTATCCCATCACCCCTCTCCTCTAGCCCCCAGTTCGACCAATATTGCTCCCTTTTCCTCACCCACCCTCCCTCCTCCTGTCTCCCAGGGTCCCCCACCCCCACCCCACCCCCACCCTGCCGCTCTCCTGTGGCGCCATCTCCTGTATGTTGTGAACTTGCTTCGATTTCAGGAGGTCTACCGATGTCAGGTTCACGGCAGGAAAGATGGGCGGCACGATACCCCTTTTCCATATCTATTGATAGCTGTGGGTAAGGGGATAACTATGACTAAAATGAATGAATTGTTACCTGTTGCATGGTTCATGACTCGGAACCAAAGCACCCATGAAATCCGTGCCATTCATAATATCTGCACTTATGGAGAGGATGTATTGTGACGTAATTTTAAAAACTTACCATAATCGTGACATGCTATTATCAGTACATTTTTCTGGCAGAACATTGCAAATATATATCATACCACCAACAACTGGGCACAGCGGCAATGATCACCGCGTTCGGTTCGTCCTAGCGACCGAACGAAACCCGGTGAAGTTCCATACCTGTCAGTGTTACCAGATGCGGAGAGCATTTCACCATCTCGCTGGTGGACGGGGTAAGTTTCTGTTTGACATGTCCGCAACTATACATGCCCTAAATATGAACAGACGTAATGGAACAATACGTAAACTCTTCTACCTTAATGTACAGTTGGCTACACATGCATTTGGGACAGTGTTTGTGTAAAGGTCTAATTACGATTTCCGACGTTCATGCACCAGTCACGTGGTCATTTCACCTAATGTATGACACCTCCATTCATTCACGTCAGTGCCACCAACAAACATGTAATTATTGTCAAGGTTGTCAAGTGTATCGAGAGCTACAGTACAGCAGACGTCTGCTACACACTGACGTTGTCCCAGGTTCCCATGTGGCCAACGGTACATGCTCCCCTTGTCATCACTTTGGCAAGGTGGAGTCTGAATACTTTTTTCACTCACTTGCTGTCTGATATAATAATCTAAATTTTTTAATCCGAGGCCAAATTGTCTGGTTAGCAATCTGAGCGGCATCCGACAGCTTCGCTAATCATTCTGTCTTTCATTGCAGTCTAAACCGAAGCCAACTTGTTAACCGTTTTTAACACAGTGACATTTCTGAAAGATTCTTTTGTTTGCTCTCTCAGATGTCTCATGTAATGATCTAAACCAAAGCCTCCTTGAAAAATCCACAATCAGGCCCTGCTGATTACTCTTGTGGGTCACCACAATCTTCTCAACATTAACTTTTAAAACAAACCCTGCTCAGCGCCTTCTACCACATTGCATCTGCTAAAACAACACATTCTTACTCTGAGTTCCACATGGAGTTACGTGGTAACCGTAGACTAGACTGATATGCAGTGGTGGTCAAGACTTTGGGGCAATAACGTAGCTCATATGTGCTCATCCGACTCCGCATTCAAGGTGGTCACAGGTGATAGTGATGTGACTATCATGGAAGGGTATGGTAAGCACTTCTATCGTGGCTATCGGATCAGGTGACTGCAGGCTCTCGGTTTGCCCTCAAACTTTGGTGAAGGGACAGCATGGGGGTGGTGGTAGTAATATGAGTCAACACACTTTGAAGTACTTCTTATGGCCACCCAGAGGAATTCTGACATTAGGTATCAGAGACACACAAAACTTGAAGAAGGTGGGAGGGTAAGCAATGTGGGAGTATTAAATTGTTAACACTCCTCCGTCATGACCATGGACCACCTGGACATGAAAGATGCTGCGGCACAACGCGGTTAAAATAAGGTGGTGGCACGGCCTTTGAGGTAGGCAACACAGGACGAAGGCAGATGGAGAAGGAGAGGACAGGGTCAAAGGAGGGCAAGTAAAGTGAAAGAAAAGGAAAGATAGTGAGGAGTTGGGGAAATTGGGGAGGGGAGAGACAAAGAATGAGGGAGATGGAAGAGGGAAATGGGAAAGAAAGTATAAGAAGGAGAAATTACTATATGGAAAATGAAAAGAAAGGAAAAAGTATGTCAGGAAGAGAGAAAAGGGACGGATGTTTAATAACACTGGATGAAAGAGAGGGATGGAATGTTGGAAAAAAGACGACAGAAAGTTACTATGATATGGAAGAGTGAAGAACCTGGTATATAAGAAAGGCCGATGCTGACAGAGAAAAACATAAAGAGAAAGCATAAAAGAGAAGCTGAGAAAAGATCAGAGAGAAACGAGGACGGGGATGGCGTACAAAAGCAAAATTCTGTTTTGCGGAAGAAATTCAACTCCATAATTCAGAGTAGCAACACACATTTCTAAAAATAAAAAACAGAATAAAAATAAACAATCTCTTATGGTACGGAAGTTCCTCAAGCTACGTCAATAATGTGTGTGTGTGTGTGTGTGTGTGTGTGTGTGTGTGTGTGTGTGTGTGTGTGTGTGTGTGTGTGTGTGTGTGTGTTTACACATTTTAAATCTAATATTAAATTTGTCTACGGTTTAATGAAAATCTATCTCAACCTAATAATACATCCCAAGAATACTTTATCGAATTCAACCAAATTATACCTAGAAAAGCTTAATCCATTCCTAGAAATAGGAATTTAAAAATGCAACTTAAGTGCCAGGGCGTATGCCTGTGAGGAGGCGGGGTACCATATGGCCACTGTGGTAGCCCTCACTGTTTACAATGCCCTTTAGTGTTGGTGTAAATATTGGGTAATAATTCCTTCCACTCCCTATAAGCACAGGGACCTGCATTCTCGTCGGTTAAGGAGGCTCCCCAACACCCCTTCCTAATCAATTTATTTTTGGATATGGTTGGTTAATATTCTTTAGTACGTTATTTATGCAGAGTATGGCACTACTTGACGGATTTATGTAACACAGAAGGGGACAGAAAGTTGTAATAAGCAAAATAAATCTCTTAGGAAAATGTGTTAGGGAGCTTCTTTATCCGCCGAGAATGTTGATTAGAGAATTATACTACAAACTACAGTCACATGGAAAGAGGATAAAAATAGTTAACCCATATGGTGAAATTTGTCTGTAAAAGGTGAAAATAATGGAAGTTAACATGGGTTCATATTGACATTTGTAAAGCTGCTGGTGTTTTGAGATGTATATGAGAGAGAGAGAGAGAGAGAGAGAGAGAGAGAGAGAGAGAGAGAGAGAGAGAGAGAGAGAGTATGAGTGTGGAATGGTTGGATGAAGAAGGAGGTGAAGTAGAAGAGCATACATGGGAAGATGGTGTGTTGTGGAAAGAGATGTCGTTACTGACTAGTGACAGAAATGCTCGGATATCAGAAACGACACTGGAGTTTAAGTTGGTGGGAGCAGTTCTTTTTACCACACACACACACACACACACACACACACACACACACAAGTTCTTCCCTTGGTTATCATACCCAGTAAAAACAGACGGTGACACAACAATGACCCAGTAGGGAGCTGGGTGTCCCTTGTGCTAGAGTTATAATGTTGGCCCATTGATTCTGGACACATCTCACACTACCACCTGACGGCAGCCAGAGACCACAGTATAAGCGTATGTAGGAGAACAAATCTGATGAATATCGAAGTAATGTTATATTTATACTTGAAATTAATACTGCTGTGCCGTTAAAACTGTTTTCCTAAGCTACTCTCGTTATGCACACAATAGTTTTAGGCAGCTTCACGCCTCAAAAAATGATTTCCAAGTTTCTCTCCACGTTCAGATCTATGCATCACACAGAAGAGATGAACCGGGAGTCAAAGGCTATGGGATGATAACACACTGACAAGAGAATTATCTAATTCATGTGCATTCAGGAATAGTTTTTGGCCGATTGAGAGTGGCAATAAGGAGAACTTCAATCCCTTCACTTCGATGACATATCCCCGCTATTATTAAACGATTTTACTTAGAAGACGCGTTTGATGATATGGAGATTATTAACAAACTTCAATAACCCATACTGATGCAAGAAACCTAGAAAAAATACAAATATAATTAAAGGCAGCGGCATGAAGGAAAAAAAAAAACACGTCATCAGAGTGAAGAGATTAAAGCAGAGAAGCTGCGATGAACAGCGAGGGTCATAATATCCAAATAACTCACGTGGTAATATGATCACGTAAAATAAAATATATAATATAAATACATGTACGAGTATAACAGTGACATGGATTGGGAAGAGACAAAGAGACACGCAATACATGGTATGGATGGATAAGGACTAGACGTCAAAGCTGGAACACTGACAGAACTGCAAAAACCTACGGCTGCAGTAACTGAAGGTTATATACTGGGAGAGGGAGTAGGATGAAATGCGGGACACAAACAGTATTAGAACGGCGTTATTTGGAGGATGCAATTTTGAGCTAATATGTCAAGCAACAATTACTTAAACACCTATGATTAGAACACAATGAGCATCATTTAGCATTCATGACGACTGCCGGCAAGAATGGGCTTAATACATGAAAAATTGATTTATCTTACTATTTAAAAAGGATATAGCTGGCGCGTCCTTATTTGTTAAAGTCTTGGCCGCAGCATATGTCTAGTTGTGACGCGTCTGGCAAACACGTTAATATAAACTGGTGGTGCAGTTCAGGCTGTGTCTGGGAGTCAGGGGGTCCACCAGCGTTGACCCAGACCCTCTTCACCACAACCAGGAGTTGACTCTTTTCTTGTCCAGTATTTAACATACTTAACATCATCTGAAGCCTCACCTGAGTCCACACACCCAACATCCCAGCCTACACCGGCACACAAACGAGCATGCATGCATACATGTGCACAACATGTAAACATGCACCAAGGCATATTCAGAATTTATATTCCGGGGAGAATATTATTTTCCAATCAGCCAGACCGAACGAGACGGATGGGGAAGAGGGGGTGCGATACAGTAGTTGATTCGATCCTCCCTATGCCATGTTTATTGTGTTTGAGAGTACATTAATCTACAAAGATGGGTTTACATAGTACGGTACTACATCCCTTATGCAGCTGTTAATGGAGTAGGGTATGCATTAAGTATTTATCATTATAACATTAATATGGCTGAATTTCACCGTTAAAAAAAATCGGGGTGGGGGGATTCCGCCTTATTACCCTTCTCCACCAGATAGGATCCGGATGCGTACACATATTCATCGTCTAAGAAATCTAGGCTATGGAGTCACGAATAATGCCCAGTATCCACATGCCGAGAGATGCGCCGCACACACTTTCATTCAGGACAAGTGTACAGATATTAGGATCTTTTTTAGAAAGTGATCGTGGGTCTTACGGAGAACGTGTAATGTTGTTTTGATCATTTATACGCTCAGATCTTTTCCTACAACACCTTGCATTCCGTTTTGTAACCATTAGATCCTACCCTCTATCCCATTACCAAGCCACCACCTCCTCCTGGGCTGCCACTCACCACCACCCTCCCTCCACCACCTCCCCCTGGGCTGCCACTCACCACCACACTCCCTCCACCACCTCCCCCTGGGCTGCCACCACCACCACCCTCCTCCACCACCTCCCTTGGGCTGCCACCACCACCACCCTCCCTCCATCACCTCCTCCTGGGCTGCCACTCACCACCACACTCCCTCCCCCACCTCCTCCTGGGCTGCCACTCACCACCATCCTCCCTCCACCGCCTCCCCCTGGGCTGCCACTCACCACCATCCTCCCGCCACCACCTCCACCTGGGCTGCCACACACCCCCAACCTCCCTCCACCACCTCCCCTGGGCTGCCACTCACCACCACCCTCCCTCCACCACCTCCCCATGTGCTGCGACTCACCACCAACCTCCCTCCATTACCTCCCCCTGGGCAGCCACTCACCACCACCCTCCCTCCACCACCTCCCTTGGGCTGCCACTCACCACCACCCTCCCTCCATCACCTCCCCTGGGCAGCAACCCACCCCCACACTCTCTCCACCCCCTCCCCCTGGGCTGCCACTTACCTCCATCCTCCCTCCACCGCCTCCCCCTGGTCTGCCACTCACCACCACCCTCCCTCCACCACCTCCCCTGGGCTGCCACTCACCACCACCCTCCCTACACCACCACACCTGGGGTGCCACTCACCACCACCCTCCCTCCATCACCTCCCCTAGGGCTGCCACTCACCACCACCCCTCCCTCCATCACCTCCTCCTGGGCAGTCACTCACCACCACCCCTCCCTCCACCACCTTCCCCTGGGTTGCCACCACCACCACCCTCCCTCCATCACCTCTCCCTGGGCTGCCACTCACCACCACCCTCCTCTATCACCTCCCCTGGGCTGCCACTCACCACCACCCTCCCTTCACCACCTCCCCTGGGCTGCCACTCACCACCACCCTCCCTTCACCACCTCCCCTGGGCTGCCACTCACCACCACCCTCCCTTCACCACCTCCCCTGGGCTGCCACTCACCACCACCTTCCCTCCACAAACTTCCCTTGGGCTACCTCTCACCATTAACCTACCTCATGTATTAGTCATGTGTGACGCTTCGGTCCGGTGCGTTGTCTAAATTTCACGGATGGGTGGTAGCAACGGTGTGAGGGGCTGGAGTGAGTTATTAACATCAACCAGGTGGAGTGTGGACATAAAGGTAAGGCGACGAGAGGGGTTAAGTGGAGACCGGGGAGAGGGAGGGTGTGAGAGGAAGGAGTGAGGAAACCTACAGAAATCTGGAAGCTTCTTATGGTCTGTTCCTCGTCTTTCTCTTATTTTTTCGTCATTGGTGAGATCGAAAATGCTTGCAGTCTGCTTCATCTTCATTATCATAGTAAAACCAAGCAACTGGATAATTTGTTCATAGCCTCAGTAAGCAAATTTTTTGATAATCTTTTCTGGGTCTTTCTTTGGGATTTTTTTTTTTTTTTTTTTTTTTTTTTTTTTTTTTGAGATGATAAATTACTAGGCACTGTTGGCTCAACTTACACTTCAGTCAGTAATATAATCCTAAGCCGATTTGCAATTTTTTGAAATTCACCGATCAAAATACCTTCAAAACTCCCATTTTAAACTCTACCACAGGGGCGTTGCTAGATGGATGTCCGGGGTGGAAATAGCCACCTTTGAAATATGCCTAGCCATCCCAGTTTCCAACTCAAATTTCCGGGGGAACACCTAGGACTTCCCTAAAAGTTCTCCTTGGGCCACCCTCTAATTACACTTGACCACTCCTCAGCCACTCTTTAAAAAAAATCCTAGTTAAGCCCCAGCCATCTATATGCAACCCAAGGCCTTGACGAAACCACCAGTTACTGCTGGTGGGTCGGTGTGCTTCACGGTGACCATATAACTGAGTGATGGATCTTTACTTAAAGCGGCGTGTAAATCTCCACTGTGGTGTCTGCTGCAACGCCCAAACCTCCACTTTTCGCCTCGTTAAGACCTGGGACTGGTCTACCCACATCTGTCTCTGCTTCCAGGAAATTGATTCTTTGTACAATTGCCTGATGTTTGGCACCGCTTCCTATGAGAAAATTCTTTAATAAAACGATATCAGGCATTCTAGACGCTTGCCCTCCCATCTGCTACTCCGTAATTCTCCATTGTCCTTCAAGTAGTGTTCAACCATCTTTTCCATACCGTTCTGTGTCTATCGTCTTCCCTCCTCCTACAACACAGCATCCTTCCTGACATAATCTAACATCTGATCATGCTACTTGCTCCTGGTCTACTTCATTTTTCTCTCAAACACCTCTCGTTCAAGCACTTATTTGTCCGTCTTTCACTCTCATTCCCTCCATATGGCAAAATCCCTTCAAACTACTGTCACAAGAGGTAACAGACAGGCAGAAAGGTGAGAGTTCCCTATTGGGCCCTCCTTGACTATTATAAAAGAAGAGAGGTTTCGCTATGACAGTACAAGAGAGTCATACTTTTCAAATTATCTTCCCGTCCATAACATGTACCGGCTGTATCAGATTAGCACACTACAGGTTCTTAAAATTCACAGCTTTACTATGTGCCCAGTTTCAATCCCGCTTCGGCATTTTTGGAGAATGAAGACTGAGCGAGAAGCAATGGCTCAGTGATGCAACAAACACGAATGCCGACCTCAGAGAAGAATTACCCGCCTCATTACAACTTCAAAGGTCATTCGAGAACTGTTTGTCTTTCTCTCTATCTGTCTGTCTGTCTTTTGTTCTCTTCTGATGATGTGAAAAAGAGAGAAAGAAAGCAGAAGAAACAGGAAGAACAGGCGGGAGAAAAAAAAAATCCATGGTAATGACGACGATAAAAGAGTAATGATGATGATTATGATGATGATGATGATGATAGTGAAAATGGGGGAAATAAGAACGAAAATGTGAACACTACGATTAACTTTTTAAAGACAGGAATTTTCCTTGCTAGAATAAAATCATTTGGCGTTCATCAGAATAAAACTTTGTGTGCCTAACCCGCTGACCGGGATAGTGGTGAAGGAATGACTGCACTCAACAACACAAGGTCACTATCATCCCCTCTCCTCACACACACACACACACACACACACACACACACACACACACACACACACACACACACACACACACACACGCAAAAACTATCTCTGCCCAAACCTAAGCAACTACACAGGCCAGCACTTATGCTTTCGTTCCGCCTTTCCGTGCATTGAGATGGAGGGCCACGAGAATCTCATAATCGTGTTTCCCTCATACGTTCAGAGTCAGCGCATGGAAAAATAAAAGACATCTCAAATTTTCTTCCGTCTGAATTATTGTATCACATAGTCCTTATATCCTACCTAACTTTCAATATTCTAATGTACATAGCCTAACATGTCCCTTATTTTAGCTGTTTGACTGCTTGGATTTCTCAACAATGCAATCTGATGTTAGCTTGTTTATATCAGTTAAACCAAATAAACGTTCCACTAGAAAGTATTTATAAATCACAGACTGCTATGAATATTCTCAAGAGAACAAAAACGTTTGGCGTTATACTGTTTACTTTATACTGGCCTAAAACTGCCATCGTTACATCCTGAATGCTGGGTTTTAACAACAGAGTAACGCTAGAATATGATGCTAGTCACGAAAAAAGTGCTACAGAAAGCTTGCAGGGCAACAATATTGCCTTTTTCTGCCACACAGCTACGCAAAATAGGCTGCAAAAGGATGAAAATCTAAGCCAAGTTAATGTGAATTAACTATACCATGATCGAAATACCTTATAGTAGCCACTGACTGTTAGGAGTTCTCACTATACCAAAAAATCGTCTAGTGTTATCCATAAATGAAACACGAAAACATACAGGAGCTGCGACAAGGTTAATGTGTTTATGTAAATTTGAGTGGTTTACGTCACTAGGGTAAAATTTTATATACATATATATATGTACACACAGAGTGAGAGAGAGAGAGAGAGAGAGGGAATGGGGGTCCCATGCGAGTTCACCCTCGCATTCTGAACTCCCTCTGTAATTTTAACACCTTCCGTTCTACGATCTTAATGACCCATGCCGCTTCTTTATTTAATTCACTCCGCTGAAAGGTCATTCAATAAAGTTTTAAATATCTCCTTCAGCTCTAAGGCTTTTTAGATACTATTAAACAGGATCTATTGGAATTCCTTGATCTATAAGCTTAGTGTGTGTAGTAGTGCTTGCTATTCTTCTTCTGTGCAATAGGGGTAATATCGTCGATTAATGTTCTGTTTTCTCTCCTGCTTTTTTTGTCTACGGTCTTTTGCCGAAGAAACGTGAGACTGATTTTCAAAGTCCATTGAGCCAGGAGGAGGAGAGGTGACCGGACTTTTATAGTCGAGTGTACACGAGCTCCAAAAGGGAGGTGATGATTTCATATATCAACATTGCTCGTGATGTCCCAAGAAGTTTACTTATTATCAATGAATATTTAAATTACATCAATAACGCCTAGGAAGTGTCACAAGCAAGCAATATATAGCATACACATAAACGCAGGGTTACAAACGCGGGGCGGAATCATCACGTATTTAACCTTAGCTATCGTCTGTGATATGTCTTGTGTGATGAGTGGACCAACGCTTTTTACAGCAAGGTTATACGAACGAAAAAATAAAAAAGTACACTAACTGCAGCAGGTAATCTGGTCCGTTCATGGCAGTTCGTGCCTAAGCCCATATTTTCCTCGGTTAAGGAGACTCCGTAACACCTCTTCCTCAGCCATTTACTTTTGGATCAGGCTGGTTAATACCATTTTGTGACTTGCTTATGCAGGGTGTGGCGATATCACAACGATTTAAGCAACAAAAAAGACTTATAATATGCAAAATATATTGCTTTGGGTGAGGTGTTAGGGAGCTTTCTAAACTGACGAGAATGCTTTTTTTTTTTTTTTTTTTTTTTATAAATAAGAGAACGGAGGAATGAAAAACAAATGAGTAAAAAAAAAAAAACAATCCATACACCAGATTACTGGCGTCCTCCGTTCATAAAATATCTGTAACAGTTAGACTTGAACAGCTGTGGGTTAAAATATGGAGGGAAACAACTCTGGGGAAGCGAATTCCAGAGAGATGCAGTTCTGGGAATGAAAGAATTCTGATAGGCAGAAGTTCTGCAATATGGCTGAGTGACATTCCAGTCATGAGCGCTACCAGATGCCCGTGTAGCACGAGGGAAGGCATGGAGAGGTGGCACCATGGACGCAACTTCGTCTGAGCATTTGCCAAAAAAATATATGTAAAATAATACAAGGGAGGCAACATTCCTTCTTACATGCAGGGGAGGTAGTTTATATGTAATGGCAGGGTTGTTAATGATTCTAACAGCTTTGTTCTGAATTTTATCTAGTTGTCTTAATGCAACCTCTCCACAACCATTACACAAGGATGAGCAATATTCAAGCTGAGAGCGCACATGACTCTTATAAATTATAGCTAACTGCTCATCGGCGAAGAAGTTACGGACTCTGTACAATAATCCAAGTTTCTTTGAGGCGGTTTTAGCAAGTGATCTGACATGAGAGGTCCAGCTGACTGAGGGCACTGTTAAGTGAGACGCTTACCTAAGAGTATCACAAGACGAGAATAAAACAGGGATAACAAAGAAGAGCACTGACTTCAACGTAGACTATACGTGGATCATTATATAGAGCTTAAGGTCCTTATGTTGTACTTTCATTCCTCACACAATAACACACAGTCCCCATCAACCATAAGATACTGTGTCATTTGGAGCTTGAATCTTTCCCAGCAACTGAACCCTCCTACCATGCAGACCTCAGAGTCCTAACCTTGAGCCCTCAAAAGCTTATCACAGAATCACGCTCTTCCAACTCCCAGAAACACCATTAAAAGAGCTACAATTTCTTCAACCTCCAAAGCTCTATAGAGTCATACCAGTGTCTTCTCAAAGCTTTAGAATCCCATACAGAGCCACAAAGAACTCGCGGGCCCCCAGAGTTCCAATTGCTTTTTAGAAGACAGGAAGCCACTCTTAACTTTAACAAAATTTATCTGAAGTTAATAAAATAATTTAGTTCTGATTATCTCACGCAACGGAAAGGTAGTGAAGGCTGTTGTTAATCATTAGGGAAGGGGAAGCCAGTCATATGCTAAATAAAACTGACTGGCAGCATGTCACAACAATCGCAATTCTCCCGGAATCTAACAATCATATTATCCTTCCTGATCAGTCAGTCTCCTAAATAGAATCATAGGCCCGTACACTCATCGGTTAAGGAAGCTCCCTAACTCCTTTTCGTAAGTGACTTATTTTGCTTAAAGCACGTAACTCTCCATCTCGAGATTACATAAATCATACCAATATCGCCAAAGTCTACATGGATAACCTGCAAAAGGTGTCCACCAGAGATATCCATAAATAACTAGCAAAGGAAGAGGGATTAGGGAGCTTCCTTACCTGAGGAGAATACGGATCTATTTGAGCCCCTTATACAGAACCAGTGAGAGCGAAGGCCAAGGACTGAGAGATAACGCGGGCTTTGCATGTGTTGTAGTGTAATGATGGTGATGATGTTAGTGGTCCAAAAATGAATATGTATTAAAAAGAAAGAGAGAGAGAGAGAGAGAGAGAGCAGGAGGAGGAGAAAGAGGAGGAGGAGGAGGAACTTTTTCTACAAACTGTCTATTCAAGTCAGCACGAAACCTACTAACCTCCACTGGGGGAAAATGTGATAAGGTTAACATCATGAGTGAGTCAGATGTACTCAAATCACATCATGATGGAAGTAATGCATATGATCACTTCCGCCTCGCTCATGGCTTCCACGATTTGATCCCTAAACCCATCTTTCATAGTGCAATCAAAACTCGTCGAAGGTCAGTCTGATCCCGCTGAATTATAAGGGCATTAGGGGACGAAAGTTTGGTGACCCTGACTACGAAGAACTAAGTGTAGAGGAAAAGAAGAGAACAAAATTATGAAAAGGAAACGAAAGTTAAAGAAGAAACGACAGTACCATACAACACATCTGAAACATCGCCACCAACTCCTTCGTACAGCCAAGAATGAGAACCGTGCTGGTACTCACAGCCTAAGTCAATGGGGTCCCTTGAATACCTGGCCTCCCCTTGACCCCATGAAATAAAAGCACAAGGGGCAGTTGATTCAGGGAGACGATCTTACTATCACCTGGCATTGTGATGGTGATGGTATTTGGTTATCAGTCTCTCTCTCTCTCTCTTTGGGTGTCTGTCCATGATGCACTATATATTTCCTAGCCTTTGTGATTACAAGGTATACATTTTTAATTCAGGCAATATAAACTCCACAGAAGTAATCCATCTCAGACAGGATGAAGAGTAATAATATTGTTTTTAAGCAAGGAAGAAAGAACCATTGGCCAGAACTCTACAAGATTGTTCCCTCAATGACAAAAAAAAACAAAAAAGTCAAATTCAAGATCAGTTCTTTTTGATATGCTTGGAATCTATCTATCTAACTATTGCCAGACGCCTCAATCCCGTTCGGAGTGGCCACAAACAAATCGCCTCCACGTCGCCCTGTCCCCCACCATTTCACTGCCCCGCTCCCAACTCACACCCCCCTCTCTCATATACCTCTCCACCCCATCCCTCCATCTCATCCTCGGCCTCCCCCTCCCTCTCCACCCCATCCCTCCATCTCATCCTCGGCCTCCCCTCCCTCTCCCCCTCCACCTCACTCACATACACTCTCTTCGTCAGTCTTTCACCCTCCATCCTCTCCACATGGCCAAACCACCTCAGTGTATTCCTCCAAACGCTTCCTGTCACATCCACATCCACACCACAACGCTCCTTTATATCCTCATTTGTCAGCTTGTCCCTCCATGTGACTCAACAGGTTCCTGTTAAATATCTCATTTCCACTGCTCTCACTCTTGACTTGCGTCCATCCAGCAACGTCCAAGCTTCCCTTCCATACGTTAGAGTTGGTATCACAATACTGTCATGTAGTAACTTTTTCACTTCCATCCTCACTTCCCTGCTTCATATCACTGCTTTCAAGGAACCAGCAACCTTTCTTCCCTCCTGTACCCTTTCAAGCACTTCACCCTCCAAACCTCCATTCTTACTCATCACACTACCCAAGTACTTAAACGTACTCACATTTTCCAATTCCTCACCATCCAACCTCGCTGTACATTCACTGACTTCACCTCTCTCAAAGACCATCACTTTACTCTTCCCTACATTCACCTTTAGATTCCGTTTCTTACACACTCTCCCAAACTCATTCACCAAGCCTTGCAGCTCTGCTTCGTCTTGACTCAACAACACAGTAGGGTCTGCAAACAACAGTACAGGGAGTTTCCAAACACTACCCTCTCTCACCAGGGCCAGTCCAACATCCACTACCCTACCTTTGTACCTCTTTTATTACCCCATCCATGTACAGATTGAACAAACCATGGAGACATGACACATCCCTGTTTCAACCCAACCTTCAAAGAGAAAAATTCACTCAGTTCACCATCCACAATGCACTGCAATAGCCTTAGCACTATCATACATACTCTTCACAGCATTCAACAACTTCCCATGTACTCCATATATTCTTAATACTTTCCACAATCCTTGTCTGCCCACCCTGTCATATGCTTTCTCCAAATCCATGAAAGCCGCATACAACTTCTTTCCCTTCTCTAGAAATTTTTCCATTAAAGATCTAAGAATGAATATCTGATCTACACAACCTCTTCCCTTTCTAAAGCCTCTCTGTTCTTTTCCAACTAATTCCTCTGTTCTTTCTCTAACTCTGTCGATAAGTATCCTACCATACACTTTTCCTATTATACTAAGAAATCAAATGCCCCTATGATTACCACACACTTCTTTTTCCCCTTTTCCTTTGTACAAGGGAATAATTATACCTGACATCCAATCCTCCGGGACTCTACCTTCCTCCCAGACCAATCTGCACATATTCCACATCCAGTCTACTAGTATCTCTCCCCCATGCTTCAACATTTCACCACACACTTCATCAATTCCTGGGGCTTTCCGCAATTTAACTTTCTTCATTGCTTCCACAACTTCTATCCTACTTATTTCTTCCTGTCTTCTCACCTCCCTCTTTCTCCCAGCCATTCCCCAGCCACGTATACTCGCATCACTTCCATCCTCTGTGTTCAACAATTCCTTAAAGTGTTCTCTCCATCTGCTCACTTTTCTCCCTTCTCCACTAGTAATCTACCATTTTTATCTTTTACTCCCCTGCTAACTTCACTTCCACCCTGTCTTACTCTTTTCACCTCTTTCCAGAACATTTTCTTACAGTCCCTCCACTTTACACTCAAGTTCCTTCCAAATTCCTCATCCACTCTCTTCGTACTCTCTCTCACTAATCTTTTCACCTCTCTCTTTCTTTCTACATATAACTCTCTCTTCCGCCTCTCAACTTCTTCCACGCCCCTATTTCTCATCCATTCATTGTATGCTTTCTTCTTTTGTGCCACAGCCTGTCTCACCTCTTCAGTCCACAACGCTGTTCCTTGCACACTCCTCCGTCTTCTCTTCATCCCACACACCACATCACATGTTGCACATATTTCTTCTGTGAATATCCTGCAAACACCTTCCATTTCCCCCAACTGCTCCAGTTCATATTTGCCCAATCGTTCCTCCACTTCTCTCTTATACTTTGCCTTTTTCTCATCCTCTTGTAACCTTTCCACTCTCCTTACAATTACTCCTTCTTCCCGTCCCTCCCTTCTTCTATTTCTCCATCTTAATTGGATCTTGATTTTGGCCACCACCAAGTAGTGGTCAGAAAGTCCATTCCCCCAACCTCTATAAGCTCTTGCATCCATTACACATCTTCGCATCCTTTCATCCACACACACATAATCAATCATTGCCTTCCTTTCATTCAGTTCACCACCCACCCTTCTCATCACTCGCCATGTATACCTGTGGATCATTTTTTTCCTGAAGAGGGTATTGGCTATCACCAACCCCCTCCCAGCACAAATGTCCACTAACGCACTGCCATTCTCATCTATCTCAGCAGGCACACCACACTCACCAACTATTCCATCCACCTTCACATTCCCTACTTTACCATTCATATGACCGATCAAAAACACTCTCTCATTCCTTCCAAACTTTTCCATGCACACTTCCACATTTGTCCAGAACTCTTCTCTCACTCTGTTTGCACGATCTTGCGTTGGCGCATACACACACACAATCACCCACATTTGTATTCCAACTTTCAATCTTACCCACACAATCCTTGACCCAATTGATCCATACGCTCTTATGCTCTTCTTCCATCTTTTACTCACAACTATACATACTCCTTCTTTTGCCCTCTCATTCTCACCTACTCCTGCACATATACCCCATCCATACTCCCATTCTCTCACACTCTCACCTCCATTTAGTTTCAGTTATTTCACATACATCAACTTTCGCACCCTCAAGCATCTGGACAATCTCTCTCTCTTTCACCTCATCATTCGCTCCTCTTACATTCCATGTTCCAATTACCATGTCCTTTGTCCGGTCCTTGGTCGTCATCTTTTGGTCAGTCCTTGTCCGAGGCTTATTGTTTGACTTTTTAGTTAGTTGTTTTCCAGGGAAGGGCACTAACCCTCCGCCAACCCTTTTAGTCGCCTTTTACGACAAGCAGGGATACTGGGGGAGTATTCTTGAAAAAAGAAACCTACCCCCAGGGGTAGGGACACACTGCATTTAAATGACTGGAGGCCATAGGCAGTAGGAAATACAGACAGAGGAAGATAGTTTCTGAACTGACCTCTTGTACACATGGAGGACTGGGAGTAACAGGTAACTCTTGCATTAGAAAACTGGACAGAAAAGGGATGAGAGTTTGCTGCCTCTCGAGTGCTACACTCCCGCCGTAATGGTGGAGGGATACAAGCAGACACTTCATAGGAGAAGTGACCAGAAGTAGCGACAGAAAAGAGATAAAGATGCAACCGTACGGCGAAGAGAGGTTAACGGGAGCCAATAAGAGGAGAAGAGAGGAGCAAATGAGATGAAAAGCCTTTAACTCCATCTTGTTGAGAAGAGCTGTACGTGGGGAGCCTCCCCACACATAAGAGGTGTACTCTACACAGGGCAGAATAAAACCCTTGTATAAAATCAACAGCTATGCAGGGGTAAAGAAGGCACGGAATCGGCTTAGCACACCTAATCTCTTGGAAACAGATTGTACAAGAGAGGTAATTAGTGTAGTGCATGCGAGGTGAGGTTAAGCCAGGATTCTGGGGGCTTAAATGGCGAGTGAATGAGAGTGTGGTCCATTTAACTGGGAAGTACTGGTTAGTTTTCATTCAATTTTTTCCTCTTTCTCTGGGCCCAACCTCAACTCATCTTTAACTGGGAAAAAAAAATGCATATGATGATGATGATGATGATGACGACGACGACGACGATCATTTGACGACGACGCAACGATTTACGATTTACGACGACGACGATTTGACGACAACAAGCGATAATGATGACGATTTACAACAACAGCGGTACAACGCATTTACGACGATGATGATGATAATGGATTGATGATGATGATGATGATGATGATCATGATGATAATGAAGATGATGATGATGATGATGATAATGAAGATGATGATGATGATGATGATAATGAAGATGATGATGATGATGATGATGATAATGAAGATGATGATGATGATGATGATAATGAAGATGATGATGATGATAATGAAGATGATGATGATGATGATGATGATGATCGTGGATAACTGTTTTTTTTTTTTTTTTTTTTTTAGATAAGTTTACTGTGAAGAGGGATTCCCCACAAGGGTCAACGTCGGATGGCTTCACTGCGCCTATATTACGAAAAGTCAGTGTAATCTGTATACCAGTGAATCTCTCTCTCTCTCTCTCTCTCTCTCCAATAGTTTTTTTTTTTTTTTTTTTTAATGCGAGGAAGAAGGAACCAAAGGCCATGAGCCCGCAGTAACAGTTCCCTCCAAGAGAAAAACAAAATACAATAGAGAGCCAAATTCAAGATCCGATCATTTTGAGATGCCTGGACACACTACGTTTGAGGGACTGGAGATCATAGGCAGCAGGAAATACAGACAGAGGGAGACAGTTCCAGAGCTGACCTGTTGCATAAATGAAAGACTGGGAGTAACGGTTAACTCTTGCATTAGAGAGTTGGACAGAAAAGGGATGAGAGTTTGCTGCCAGACGGGTGCTACGCGCCTGTCGTAGAGGTGGAGGAATGCAAGCAGACAGTTCAGAGGAGCAGTGACCATTAAAGTAGCAATAGAAAAGAGATAAAGATGCAACAGCGGCGTAAGAGACAGAGGTTGAAGGGAGTCAGTAAGAGGAGGAGAGTTAATGAGACGAAAAGCCTTTGACTCCACCCTATTGAGAAGAGCTGTATGTGGGGAGCCTCCCCACACATGAGAGTTGTACTCCACACAGGGGCGGATAAAACCCCTGTATAGAGTCAACAATCGTGCAGGGGTA
>NC_136960.1:8265630-8550630 GCF_032717465.1 Coenobita brevimanus | reverse complement strand
TCGTGGAGCAAGAGTTAGATGGATGAGGCTTTAGTCTCAGAAACCCACAATATACTCTGCTCACTTTAACATGGCCTAAAACTGCCATCTTTCCATCTTCAATACTGAACTGCAACAAGAGATTAACACTAGAATATGGGGCTAGTCACGAAGAAGGGCTATGGAAAGGGCGTGAAGCCATAGCTCTGTCATTTCCCCTCAGTGAAGTACGAGAAATAAGCTGGAAATGAAAAAAAAAAAATCTGGTTCAAGCTCAAAATAATGAACTATAACAACTACTACTATACACTCGAGTTGGAAATTTCGTACATCACAGTTACAACTTCAGTTATGTGCCTCCTTTCCGAAATATGCATCTCCCACAACACCTCCTCAGTAGTACCGTGATAAAGGAAACGAAGATGGTTAGAGGAGGAAAGGAAAAGGGGAAGGGCAACGTCGTCCCGTTATGTTGTTGGGTTCTGATGGGAGAGGCAGCAGCAGCTTAACTTCTACCAGTTCATTGGGTGGGCAGGAACTAGGAGACAAGAAAAGGCGATAACAATAACAGAAGACTCATTAACCAAAAGGCCCTGTGAAACAGATGATAATTATCCATTCACTTATCATTCCTGCCTTCGAAAGTTTAATAGCTCACGCGGCAACTGGAGACTGGGAAGAGGCTGATCTGTGACGTACAGTACAGACACTACAGTAAGTGGGAACTCCTCAGCAATGGTTAAGGTAACAACACTACTAATGGCCCTGTGCTCCACCAGTCATACCCGGCACTCCTCCATCCACTCAGGCCTCATCAGAAACCAGCAGGACACTCACACCCTCTTGCATCGTGACGACGTATTGGACGGGATATGGCATCTAGCATTAGACGGAGAAGCAGTCAGATACAGTAAATGCACAGAAAGCTGTACTGATCTATTAGCAGAGGAAAATACATACAAAAGCATTTCTATTTCTTACCAAAAAGGTAAAGTTGTGAAATTGTTTTGAAATTGCAAAGTGAATTTCATCATGCTAGTTTTTTAAGTGTTAATTTATCGTTCATGAAATTTCCTATGTTTTTCCTTTCAGTATTTTGTTCAGCCTGTCTGATTAGAAAAAAGGCCGAATATATCACGAACTGCTAAATAATACAAATATTTATGTTACTTGCACCAACTTAATGGGTGGAAAAATAAAAAAACATAACTTGTGAAATTCAAGCACAAATTTATGCATTGTCTCCATATCCTTTTTCCACCACATGGGCCTTAATTCATCATACTCGGCACAAAATCACCACAAGGTTTATTCTTTTCCACACACCAAATTGTCTGCATATTCAAGTCCGGTGTTCTTAATCCAGGTTATCGGTTTCAAGATATTTTGAGACATGTACACTCCGTCTGTCCCCGAAAGTGTGATTCCTCTTCAATTGGAACATGGAAGTGCGACGCAGGATGATGGTGTATGATACAGTGCGGTGCTATCAAAAGAAATGTGGGCTTTCTATTACAACGTTTTTCTTTTTCCCGTCGGCGTCCTTCCATTGTCACACCCAGTCTCATGTTCTCTTCCATCTTATTCCCTCTCTGTTTTCTCTCTCCCTCCTCTCCTCAGCCCTTCTTCCGAGTGAATCTCTCCCTATCCTTGTGTTCCTCCTTATCTCTCTGACTCATCTTTCCCTCACGCCCTTATCTCTAGTGTCTGCATGGGTACCTTTCTCCCTAATATTTTACCTCCCTCCCTCCCTCTCACTTCTTCCTTCTTCTCTGACCCATTCTCTCCCTTCCTCCCTCACCTCTTCCTTGGCGGACTGTTTGCTTTTTTCTTCAGTCCCTCTCTCTCCCTTCTACTTCTTATAATTCCCCATCCTATCTCTCTATTTCTTACTTTTCTCTCTCAATCCCATTGCTCTACCTCTCTATCCCTTTCTTTCCTCCTCCCAATATATGTCTTCGTTGTCTCTTCCCTCCCCTCCGCCCCTCTCTCCCGTCAGTTCCCAATTCCCTTCATTACACAAATAATACAGTTGTACACACACACACACACACACACACACACACACACATTCCAAAGCATAAACTCCCCCCTCCCCCACTGACCCCTCTACATACATCTCGATCGAAAATATGGAAAATATTTATTAATACTGTTCTAAATCAAACAGCAAGAAGCACATCAAGCAACAGAGAGAGACCTGCCTTCCTCTCCAACACTATACCACGAAAAGAATTTACATTACTTCCTTCCCTCCCCACACGACTTACCTCCAAATCCTCCTCCTTTCCTTCACCTCTTCCTCAAACCCAGAGAATGGCTTGGTTACGATCCTGAGTTGGTTTAGCGATGTCACAGTGTCTACATAGCGTCGCTCTGGGTCAAAAAGATACCTCTAACCACACGTCTAGTTTTTTGAGAGATTAGTCCTTTATCTTCGTGTGTGTGTGTGTGTGTGTGTAAACGAGGAGGGGCCAGAGGGTGGGTGTGATTTAAAACTGTAGGTGTGGGCAGGAAGTGCATCCAAGCTAATAACAGTGAATGTACACAAGTATATATATGAATTACTAAACAAAATTTTCAAGTGAATAAATCAATGACATGCTTGCGTCAACACATAAGAGGAACAAGGACAAGAACAAATACTGAGGCCACCGCTGGCACCAGCCATCATGCCCAGGTGAAAAATGTGGCAGAAATTGTAAGATGAACATGTACATGTACTCATTCCGTCAACACCCGACCCTGGCTGCTCGCCTCTGATATACATTCCTTGCAAATCACTCACAGCAAAACCACACATCATAATATCCAGGAGTCAGAAGTAATCTAAATGTTCCTATAAATACTTGGGTGGTTCCACGTGGCGGTCACTGGTAATCAAGCCTTCTGCGTCCATCCCTGATTCATAGGCAAGGGCTTGAACTCGTCCCAGACACAAATTTTATTTCGTACCGTATTGTGGTTGTCGAAGGAGGCCGTGGCATTTAAAAGACTGAAAGGGGTCCCATTCGGCTCCTTGAAGAAAGTGTGACAAGACAGAAGCGGTGGGAAGTTGTTTGGTTTTGTGGCTTCTGTCAATGCTGTTACACTACACCCGCATCTTATCACAGGACGGTCGTCTTAACCAGTGTGATAAAATGTAATAGAGCGTGATAAAGACAGAGACCGGGGGAAGCTGTCTGTGTGGCTCCTGTCGATGTCGCAACACTACACCCTCACTTCACCACAAGAGGACAGTCACCCCAACCAGTCCAAAGTTCATCCAGGGCTGCTGTCACAGAAAACCACCAAGCCAATCTACCAACTTATCAACTAAGTAATGAGGCCAGAGCTGTGTAGCACTTTAGTTCCTCATTCACAACATCTCTTCTCAATACCAGCCCATCTCATTCTGTTTCCCCTACATAATCCACATATATTATTTGGCACTATAAGGATCACACTACCAGTCCGGCTATAGGCAGTCTCTCTCTCTCTCTCTCTCTCTCTCTCTCTCAGAAAAATGTGTTGACCAGCATTTATGCAATTTGTTTCTCTCTCTCTCTCTCTCTCTCTCTCTCTCTCTCTCTCTCACTCTGAAAAATATACATATGTTCAAAGCAACCTTTGAATTCTGGCCCTCCCATTTGTACTTATCTTTTAACATGGTATTCGTCGCTTACCTTCCTTCACCTTTCTATCCTTTATTCTTCTCCACTCCTCTACATTCTTCACTTTTTTCTCCCTTTCTCCTTCATCAGCTCTTTACTCTTACTTTCCTTCTCTAACTTTTTCCTTACTCGACCTTTTCTGTCTCTTTGCTTCTCATTTACTCCTGTTTCAGTGTTCCCCAATTAACTTTATCTTTTCACCCTTCTTTCATTCTTTTAGGTCTTTTTCGATGCATTATATGAAAGAAATGGAAAGAGTAACCGAGAGACTGAGAAGATTGGAGGAGGCATCAGAGAAGGGAGGATGAGGGGAATGAGAAGTGTGGTTATATGGAGATGAAAGAAAGAAAATAAGATGAACATGGAAAAGGGAAAGGGATGATGGGGAAGATAAGAAAAGGAGTCGCTAGGAGGCAAGAGAGAGTTTAGGTGGGACTGGGTGAGAAGGAATGGAAGAGAGAATAATAAAGAGGTAGGAGGAAAGGAGGAGTTAGTAGACAGTGAGAGGAGGGAGGGGGGGAAAACAGTCAGAAGAAGAGTGACACGAAAGGAAGTGTGACAGAAGAGAAGTGAATTGGGAAACAACATAAGCGAAGGACGGAAAAACTTGCCCCGGAGAAGCAAGTATTTCTTTTCCTCACATTATTACAGCTCACGCCAGTTACTCTAAATAAACAGTCCAAACTAAGAGACACTAGAATCTTGACATATCTAAACCTGCTACGCTAACTAGAATGCTTTTCTTTTTAACTGCCTCCTGATGCACAAAGTAGTTTTTTCTTCCACAATCATGTTTACTTCACCTGCCACCAACAAAGGACAAAATAGAACGTTTATATACCCATTTTGGGAGGAACACAAAGGGTGTTTGAAAATAATGGTGCAAGGATTTCACATCTTCCTTGGCTTCTACCTCACTGTGGACTATATATGGTGACCCTGGACAGGCGCAGGTGATGTCTTGAATAATACAGACCTACGAGGACGAATGTTGTTTAAGTGCTGTCTGCTGTATATAGCGGTAGAGTAGCTAGGACGACACAGGAAGGAACTGAAAATGTGAGTTACCACAGTGTAGTGGTTTAAGTATGCTAGTTATGAGACAGATGGCGCGTGAGTAAAAAAAAAAGAAAGTGTGTTAGAAGGGAAAAAAGGAGAGAGATGAGGAAAGGAAATAGAACCCCAATGTGCATGAACAATGGCAACTAGAAAACGGAGGAGTGGACGTGACAAAAAAGAAGGAAAGGATGACTGGAAGAAACGAATGTGGAGCAGAAAAAACTGTGGAACACAAACAAAGAACTCAGAAGAAATAAGGTAATGGAATAACAGTTAAAGTATGACAAAAATATGAAAAATAAAATAAGCCGTAAAGACCAGGAGAGGGAAACGTGGAACGCAAATATGGGTAGAGACAGAGAATGGGGCAGCGAATGAGGAATGAAGGGAAAAACTGTGTATTATATATATATATATATATATATATATATATATATATATATATATATATATATATATATATATGTATGCATGTATGAGTTGTAATGGTTGGTATTCATACGCCTGATGTGTGTGGGCAGTTGTACCATACACGCCCAAGTCGTATTTTATAGGGTCCGAAGAGGACCAGATTCGTAGCATCATGGAACACCTATTTGTCACTTAAGAAATGACTGCCCACCCAGTGCTTCACGCATGGGTATACATATAGGAAGCGTTTGTAGGGTGAGAAATGCTTGTGAAAGCTGTCTTGGTGTGGCTATTTGAACGCGAGTCTGTTTATGGTATGTCATCGAGGGAACCTCAGCACAGGCAGAACCTGAGTGATATACTACTGCACCTTTTTAACTGTCGGTTCCCGGGCGGGACTGAACCCAGATCAAGAGAGCGAAAGACTTCACAAGGAACACGATGCGGTGCCAAGGCACAGCAAACTCGCCCCCGGCAGTCATTTTAGTGCTGAAGTATAAACACAACAGGATATCTAGTCAATGATGTCACATATCAAATCTGGAGTATACATATCGGTGAAAATTGACGACTTTATGCTCATTTGAAATTTTAGGCTCGACCCACCTGATAATGACCCCCCTACCGCTGACTGGGAGGCGTGACCCCCCTGATGTAATGAGGCATGTTATAGGATGTAGATTTGAAAGATGCTACTTTAGGTTTTGGTTTCATATCGACATGACGAATTTGAAAGGTGTTATGGCGAAAAAAAAAAAAAAATTACATTTTTGGGCCTACAGTCTCGGCCTTGGCCCAATTTGGCCCAAAATTTAATCAAGTGATCAGAAGGTCATAGCCCATCATCCCTGTAATTTTAGTCAAAATCGCACCAGTAGTTTTCGTGTAGAGTTGTTAACAGACAGACAGACAGATAGACAGAAACAAACACACAAACCGAGTGAAAACAAGACCCGTCCCCGAAGAGAGACAGGATTGGGAAGGTGGTAGAAAAAGCAAGAAAAAAAGAAGCATGGAAATGGGATTTAATACTTAATGATAATGGTAGCGATTAGGCTATTATTTTGTCTGTAAAAAGGTTACCGGTATGTTTCTGGCTTCGTTGTCAGTCTGCCTGTCTGACTATCAGAAACAATAGCTACGGGAAACTGCGGAATGGAACTGTACTAAAGAATTTTGGCATAATGATTTTTTTTAGAAGATGAA
This sequence comes from Coenobita brevimanus, assembly GCF_032717465.1. Lineage (NCBI taxonomy): Eukaryota > Metazoa > Arthropoda > Malacostraca > Decapoda > Coenobitidae > Coenobita > Coenobita brevimanus. Next base: position 8,544,322 of record NC_136960.1, on the reverse strand, counting down.
CAGGGCAGGAAAATAAATGAATAAAAAAAATCCATACAGCAGATCACAGGTGTCCTCCATTGATAAAACATCTGTAACAGTTGGACTTGAACTTCTGTAAGTTGAAGTTTGGAGGGAAACTAATCTGGGGAAGTGAGTTCCAAAGAGAAGCGGTACGTCTGTCAAAAACTGTCAGCCTTTTCCTATTGGCTCCTACACCCACACCTCAACCCTAACAGCCATCTTTATCATTATCCCTGATTGGAGAGATAAGCCATATCTCCCCTAATGACAATACCGCTGCCTTACTACCATAATTAATTATAATCATTCCCCTCATTAAGCCACACATCTCACGCCAACGTCAAGATATGAAATTTTCCGATTACCTCTTCATGAAACTTCAGTAAAACAAGAAATCTATTCTTCCTCTATTTCCTGCTTGATGTCTAAAGCCAGAGTTCATACAAAGTGGCTGAGGCAGAAATGCATCCAGGCCCCCTCTATCGCAGCTTTACTCTGTTCACTTTACCATGGTCTAAAATTGCCATACCTCATCCTGAATGCTAATCTGCAACGGGATTTTAACATTACATAATGATGCCAGTCACGAAGGAGTGCTACAGACAGTATGCAGAGCCACAGTATTTTCTTCCACTACGGACATTGTAAAATAAGCTGCTGACTCTTTAGGCCAAGGTAAAGTAAAAGAACTAGTCTCCACGTCTTTCCCCCAATCTCAAGCCGCCCTCCCTCTCGTGATCGCCGCCTTGTTTCCTTTATTCCTTATGACCTAAACTAACTAGCCATTCATGAGTTTACAAAATTATTAAAAACTGTCAGTATTTGATTACAATACACTTCTTAGGTATAATCACAATACTAATTCACACACACGCTTTTGCTCATTATTATTTTTGTCTCTCTAATAACATGTCATCCATTAATCTTGCTCAGTTCGCCTGTATCTTATCTGTCAATGGGCATTTTATTGTAACTGTCGCCTAGGAAGTTATAGGATATGTATGGCACGTCGCTGCAAGTCTGAAAAATAATACAGGTCTCATGGTGGCTACTGTGTTCTGTGGTTCCCGTGTTGGGTGTTCTGTGGTTCCCATGTTGGGTCTATTGTTCCCTCGAGTTAATCTGAGGGACAGACGCTGATCAAGACCTATAGAGAACAACAAAGGCGAACACAAAGGGGCTGGAGTGAAGTCACATAGAAATGACGAATGGGTGTGACTCTTAGACACCGCAAGTTTCTGCTGTTTGGTTATAACATATAACCCCCGACTAAGACCCAAGATTCTGAGATATCAAAAGCGCTAATGGAGCCTGAGTAATCAAAAGCATCAGTGAACCCTGGAAAACAAAAGTGTAGCAGAAACCTGGAGTTATAATAAGACTTTTGCAGATTCATCACAGGCTTCAGCTTATATTCTGTTCGTTCCTTGGGCAACTGTGAACCTAGTATCTCGGACAAGCAGTCCTGCTAATGTATACTTTTTCCGATAAAGCCGGCCTTATGGCAAAATACTTCGTGCTTAAGCAATATCCACTGGGTTGATAGGCAAAACAAACTGATCGAAAGATGCAAGGACGCGTGACCAAATTTTCGGCTACATGGTAAAAAAAAAAAAAAAAAAAATCTACAGCTGTAACTTGGTGGGATGACGACGTGGCCAGAGATCTCGTATTTGTGTGTGTATATATATATATATATATATATATATATATATATATATATATATATATATATATATATATACATACATACATATATATATATATATATATATATATATATATATATATACATACATATATATATATATATATATATATATATATATATATATACATACATATATATATATATATATATATATTATATATATATATACATACATATATATATATATATATATATATATATATATATATATATATATATATTGTTTATATTGTTACGGAACAGAGAAAGATAACGTACACTTTAAGTGAGAATACTAAGAGTCACTACTGTCCCGTAAAGTTCCAGGTTCAAAACAAAAGAGTTAGGTAAAATTACAAGTTAAAGTTTAATGCTCAAACTAACAACAAAACATTCAGGACTCATAAGGATAATGTAATGGCAAATAAACAGGTTAAAAATATGGTTAACTGCAATAGCCTCTATTAACACGAAATTAGCAAGAGTAAATTTATCTAAGTCAGCCCTGATAAAATGAGATACCAGATAATACTCAGTGAATGCCAGATAAATTATTACAGATACAAACTATTATCAAAAATGACTGACATAAAACCCAACATTAATTAAAAACCTCACTAGGCCCAAGAATCAACCTCATGCTACACAGCACAAGAAAAAATGCAATAACACTTATACTCAAATTACACACAGCTGCTAGATGTTTGGAGATTTCTTGAGCACTCACAATAATAATAACTGTACAGGGGAGGGCAGAGATGTGAACAAAATGAGGAGCAGATCTAAGTGGCAATGATGCAGAGACTGAGCTCATTATATAGGGGCCAGGAGAGCTTGATACAACTTGTAAGAAGGACGCGCAAATGAAGCCATGGGGACAAAGAGCTGAAAATCCCGCTTTGAATAACAGAGAGAACGACTTACTTTACTATAACGGTAGAAGGGGGGGACTGAGGCAGAACACGCTCGTGATCAAACATGCAGCATACTGTGCGTTAAAATTACACAAAGGATGATGAAATCATAGGCTATGTAACACCTCCCCACAAAGAAAAAAGAAATTTACAAAGGAAATTTCTTATTACTCTAAAACAATCTGTACATGGCATTACAGAACATGCAAATGTCTTTCCTAGTGTTACAAAACATGAGATCTCCCTAGCACGTTCAGTCATAGGTACTTGCCAGTATCCCTTTAACAAATCAAACTTACTTATGTACCTAGCCTTTCCGATCTTGTCTATGCAATCTGCCACACGAGGGAGAGGGTAAGTGTCTGTTTTGGTTATCTGATTAACACGTCTGTAGTCAATGCAAAGCCGCTGTGACCCACCTGGCTTAGGGACTAGAGTGACAGGAGAACTCCACTCGCTCTGACAGGGCTCAATCATCTTGTGGTCCAACAGGTAGCCAAGCTCCTTCTGGATGAGAGGAACTTTCACTGGGTTCACACGGTAAGGAGGCAGTTTAATTGGCTTTGCGTCTCCAACATCGACATCATGCATCAACACAGTGGTTCTTCCTGGAGTAGCACGGAACACTTGCGGGTACTCCTGCAGTAATGCCGAAAACTCCTGCCTTTCCTTGGGAGGTAGATGAGAAAGCTTAGTCTGGAGATCATTCATGATATCAGGATTCTTCCCCAAACTATCACTCAGGCTCATACTGCATGGGAGAACTTCACTTGTAGACTCGGGTGGAACAGCTACAGTGCAGACTGGATTATTTTCGTCCCGCCTGTGATATAACTTTAGCATATTGATGTGACATAGTTGCTTGCTCTTTCTACGATCTGGTGTGGCGATGACATAGTTGACATCACTGAGTTTCTTCTCCACGAAATAAGGACCACTAAACTTGGCTTGAAGAGGTTGCCCATGAACTGGTAGCAGAATCAAAACCTGATCTCCTGGCTGAAAGTGGCGTAACCTGGACTTCTTATCATACCAAGTCTTCATCTTCTCCTGAGCAGCTCCTAAATTCTCTCTCGCCAGCTGTAAAGCAGTGGACAGCCGTTCTTTGAACTTCATCACATACTCCAGCAGGTTGACGTCATCTTCCTCCGACAGCCAGCATTCCTTGAGTAGCTTAAGGGGTCCTCTTACTTCATGGCCAAACAGTAGTTCAAAAGGTGAGAAGCCCAGTGATTCATTTGGAGATTCTCTTGCAGCAAACACAACGAATGGAAGACCTTTTTCCCAGTCTTTCTGATGTTCTAAACAGTATTTTTTGAGCATCGATTTGAGTGTTTGATGATATCTCTCCAACGCTCCTTGGGTCTGGGGATGGTAAGCTGAAGACGTGATCTGGGTGATGCCCAACTCTTTCAGAGACTGCTTGAAAACATTCGACATGAAATTACTTCCCCGGTCTGACTGTACCTCCTTGGGCAGACCAAACTTTGTGAAGAACCCTAGCATTTCCTTAACCACGTTCTTTGCTGAGATATTTCTAAGTGGAATGGCTTCAGGATAACGAGTAGCCATATCAATCATGGTCAACACATAAGAAAATCCTGAAGAAGTCTTAGGAAGAGGGCCCACAATATCCACCAACACACGGGTGAAAGGCGCCTCAAAAGGAGGAATGGGAACTAGAGGTGCAACCTTTTCGGTCTGATTACACTTCCCCACAACTTGACAGGTGTGACAAGACTTACAATACCAGGTAACATCCCTGAAGATACCTGGCCAGTAGAAGTGTTTCAAAATGCATCCCACAGTCTTCCTCACTCCAAGGTGTCCTGCCAAACTGGAATCATGAGCCACTCTAATGATATCCTGCCTACAAACACGAGGGATGACAACTTGATGTACAACCTCCCATTCACAGTCGGCTGATGCTGTTGGGGGTCTCAACTTCCTCATAAGTACTCCTGACTTTACATAATAACAAGTAGAAGCACCGGCTGACTCTTCTTCACTGTAAGCAGAGTTAGCTATACCTTTCAACTCAGGGTCAGCAACCTGCAACTCAACCAACTCTTGACGAGACAAATTATCAACACTACGGGGTACTGCCTCATCTGGTGAGTGGTCCAAATTAGCAAGAAAAGTGTCAGCTAGGATAACATCATCATCATCATCATTATCCTCTAAATCACCAGTAACTTTAGACTTAGCCCTAGTGACAGCACATGCAGGGAACACATCAGGGACATCACAATCCTGGGACGCAGCCACTGGCTCACTAGACAACTGAGGAGCTGGACACACTTGACTTCCACCAATATCATTTCCAAGTAAGAAAGTTACACCTGACATTGGGAGTGTCTCAACCAACCCAACCATAACGGAACCATTAACAAAACCAGACTCTAAATTCACTCTGCACAGAGGGACAGAGAAGTAAATATTCCCTACAACTTGTAAGATCACAGTTTCATCAGAGGAATTAACATTAGAGCCTAGAACACTGGTCAGCATAAGGGATTGGCAAGCACCTGTATCACGATATATTTGAACTGATTTCCTGTCATTACCGTCCAGAGGACTGACAAAACCATCAGACAGGAAATTAGCACATGAACTCTTGAGAGTGTCACCCACGTTACTGCTCAAAAGAGGAGCTCCATCATGAGAATTTAAGTTACCCCTCAAAGCAGGTTCAGTTAACTCAGTTAAAGAATTCTGGGAACTCTCAAGAGTGGACACTAGGCCAATTGACTGAATATTTAAAGACTCCTTTTTGTTCACATCACGCTGTCTCCTGAAACATCTCTCCGTAGTATGACCAAGCTTACTACAATAAGTACATTTACTTTTCTGATATCTAGAGGTGAAGCTGGTATTTACTTCCTGAGAAACATCATCTTTATTCTCTTTCCTGTTACCTGTACTCTGAGTAGAGGCAACGTACTTACTCTCAGCTTTCCCTTTTTCTCTAGAATATCTCTTGTGAGTGAGAACATACTCATCAGCTAAAACTGCAGCATCAGACAAATTATCTATTCTTTTCTCATCAAGATATAGGCTTTCATCTTTATAAATACACCTTTTGAAATCCTCCAGCAAAATCATCTGCTTAAATTTACCAAAATCAGAATCCACATTCTTAGAATTTAACCACTGCTCTAACAGATCTTCTTTGATTTTTGCATACTCAACATGGGATTGCTTATCTTGCTTGTAAGTTGTCCTAAATTTTACTCTATAGGCTTCAGGAACAAGCTCATAGGCCTTAAGAATCAAGCTCTTAACTACATCATAATTATCACATTGATCCTGAGGCAAAGATGCATAAGTTACTTGAGCTTTACCGGTGAGAACAGTTTGAAGGAGTACTGGCCAATACCTTTTTGGCCAATTAAAACCTGTAGCTACCCTCTCAAACAACTGAAAATACTTAGTTAAATCAGATTCATTAAAAGGAGGGACAAGTTTAACATTTTTAGCCACATCAAAATCATCAGAGCTAGATGATCCAGTTCCACCTTGTTTCATGCGATACTCATGGTCTGCCTGAATCCTAGCAATTTCAGTTTGTGCCTGAGCCTGTACCTGTGCCTCTTGGATACGAGCATTTGCCTGAAATTCAGCCTCCTTAGCTTTTGCCTCCTGCAGGGCTAGCTGTAACTTAGCTAATTCAATCTGCGTTTGCTCATTTGGAGGAGTTACATTAAACAAGCTTTCATTAATCATGGCAACAATTTGATCTTTAGACTGATGAGAGCGAACAACAAATCCCAATTGCTGAGCAATAAGCTTAAGTTCATTCTTTGTTCCGTTTTCTATATCACACACTGTTTGCACATTTGACAAAAAATCTTTGGCTTCATCAAGTGTAGTAATAGTAGACATCATGAATAAGTAACAGTCACAAAATATCAAGCAATATCCTTATGATAATATCCTGAATATCCTGATAAGAGGTCGCCAAATTTATGTTACGGAACAGAGAAAGATAACGTACACTTTAAGTGAGAATACTAAGAGTCACTACTGTCCCGTAAAGTTCCAGGTTCAAAACAAAAGAGTTAGGTAAAATTACAAGTTAAAGTTTAATGCTCAAACAAACAACAAAACATTCAGGACTCATAAGGATAATGTAATAGCAAATAAACAGGTTAAAAATATGGTTAACTGCAATAGCCTCTATTAACACGAAATTAGCAAGAGTAAATTTATCTAAGTCAGCCCTGATAAAATGAGATACCAGATAATACTCAGTGAATGCCAGATAAATTATTACAGATACAAACTATTATCAAAAATGACTGACATAAAACCCAACATTAATTAAAAACCTCACTAGGCCCAAGAATCAACCTCATGCTACACAGCACAAGAAAAAATGCAATAACACTTATACTCAAATTACACACAGCTGCTAGATGTTTGGAGATTTCTTGAGCACTCACAATAATAATAACTGTACAGGGGAGGGCAGAGATGTGAACAAAATGAGGAGCAGATCTAAGTGGCAATGATGCAGAGACTGAGCTCATTATATAGGGGCCAGGAGAGCTTGATACAACTTGTAAGAAGGACGCGCAAATGAAGCCATGGGGACAAAGAGCTGAAATCCCGCTTTGAATAACAGAGAGAACGACTTACTCTACTATAACGGTAGAAGGGGGGGACTGAGGCAGAACACGCTCGTGATCAAACATGCAGCATACTGTGCGTTAAAATTACACAAAGGATGATGAAATCATAGGCTATGTAACAATATATATACTGTATATGTAGTGTATATATATATATATATATATATATATATATATATATATATATATATATATATATAATGTTTTATACGGTGTATATATATATATATATATATATATATATATATATATATATATATATATATATATATATATAATATATATATATAGTTTTTATACGGTATATATATATATATATATATATATATATATATATATATATATATACTGTTTTTATACGATATATATATATATATATATATATATATATATATATATATATATATACTGTTTTTATACGGTATATAATATATATATATATATATATATATATATATATATATATAATAAATCTTGTTGTGGTAGGGTACATTCAAATAGCTTACGGCATTCATGTTTTTTTTATTTCTTAATGCCAAATGATGGGATCAGTGGCTGACAACCCTTAAATAAAAATGAGCCATTCTAAAGACCAGTTAACTCAAAGATGCCTGGGAGTATTGAGGTCAAGGCCTGTATTCTCGTTGGTTAAGGAAGCTCCCTGACACCTTGTCCTAAGCTTGTATTTTATTTTTATTTTTTAAATAACAGAACAGAGGAAGGAAAATCAAATGAATTAAAAAATAATCCATACACCAGATTGCTGGCGTCCTCCATTCATAAAATATCTGTAACAATTGGACTTCATCAGCTGGAGGCTGAGGTTTGGGGGATACAACTCCGCCATATTCTGCATAAACAATGTGCAAATGGATATTTACCAGCCATATCCAAAAAGAAATCACTAAAGAAGAGGTGCTAGAGAGCCTCCATACATGACGACAATACGGGCTCAACAGACTGGATGATATGCTTAGGATGATCGTGTAACAGAAAACTTGTTAATGGCTGACAAAACTTCAGGTCTGCATCTACTTATCCACTAGTGACTTATTACTCTTATATCACTATTAGCAGTTGTACCCGGCGTTGCCGGGACAAATAGGCGAACATTCTAATCCTATTTGTTCTAGTTCAATCTTTCTGTTTCAGAAAGACCATGTACCTCTTATACTTTTGAAGAGGCATTATGAGAAGTCCAGTACCTTTCTATTTCAGCTTTTGCAGACTAACGCACAGTATTTGTGCACGCTTGTTTACTATTACCGGTGACCTCAAATGACGTCCGACAGGTAATCTCCAATGACCTCGGAGGTCAACCTAACATAGTCTATTTCCGAACTGGAGGAGGTGTGAGTCTCCACGCCAAAAATTGGGCTGCAGGGGTACCTGGCGTTGCCCGGGCCAAAAAAGGCGAACACACTACCGCCAACCTCAAATTACCCATATCTGAATTTTGACCCACCTAAAACCATCCTTGGGTCACCATGATTCAGAATAAATACGTGTCTTGGGGTCTCTGGCCCTTGGTTTGGGCGTGACTGAAGGACAAACAAACAAGCAAGCAATAAAGAATGCAGCCCTTTTATATACAGTATATAGATTCGTATATCTCTCATACTGCTGTGAAGGTTAAGACTGCTGTGTTAAGAACATTCATGGATGTAACAAATTTGTGGCCGGGTGTTCCCTTCTGGTTTTTCAGCAATCTATTCAACTTTTTTTCCTTACCTCTTTTACCCTACTTTTTCTCACTTTCCTTCCTTTCATTCCCCATCTTCCTTTCTCTCACATCATATCCACACCTCATCCACCTATTTCATATCCTCACATTGCTCGGTTCGCCCATACACATCTCTCTACCCTCTCCCTCTTGCTACACTGTATCAGCATCACCTTGAACTCAGGATGATCATGCCATGTCCATTCATACTCACCTTTTCTTTTCCCAATAACCTTTCCTCAACTCTTCCAACCTCCAACATTTACACTTCTTCACCATTTTCTCCCACTCTTTCCCCTCCCTTTTCTACCCCACGAAACACACTCCCACACTCCACCTTCAAGCTTCATCACCATCATCCGTCCCTACCCACTTTAATCTCCACCTCTACCACTCCCCATCCTACCACATCATCCATTGCCTATCCACCCCTACCTCCTCCACCACCACCAGTCACCTCTCCACCCTCGTTACCTTTACCCTACCTTCACAACCACCATCATCCGCTAGCTAGCTATCCTCATCACCACCATCACCACCACCACGACCACCTCCACACAACCATCACTGGCCACCTCTCCACCCTCATCACCCGTGCCCTATCATCACCACCACCCACCACCACCACCCGTCACACATCCACTCATTACAAAGGCGAGTGCATGAAGTGAGAGAGAAATAGTGGGGGAAAGTAAGAGGGGGAAGAAGAGAAAGGGGGAGAGAGGAGGGAGGGTGCGAGATATCTGGGCACATTTGTCACCATAAATCCAACAACACACTGAGGCCCCGTGAGTCCTGCATCAGATACACAGACCACCAACACTACCATGTGTGTGTGTGTGTGTGTGTGTGTGTGTGTGTGTGTGTGTGTGAGAGAGAGAGAGAGAGAGAGAGAGAGAGAGAGAGAGAATGACAAGAAGAAAAAAAGGAATACATGGGAGAAGAAGGCGAAAAAGAGAGAAAAATGGAACTGTTGAATATACGATTGGATAACACACACACACACACACACACACACACACACACACACACACACACACACACACACACACACTGACCTGTGTCCTCTTTATCTGCATCCATTTATATTCCTTTCCGTTCATCTGGGTTATTTATCTGTCCCTGTATTTTTTCTGTGTGTTTACTTTTGCTTCTTATCTTTCTCTTCTCTACTCTGCTTCTTTTTATCTGTTAACCTACCTCATCTCAGGTCATCTTGTCAGAAGCATGAACTGTCTGGACGCCTCTCTCTCTCTCTCTCTCTCTCTCTCTCTCTCTCTCTCTCCAAAATCACTTTCGTATTTCCGCATCGTTACAAGCATGTATCCCTTCTCTGTATTTACTTTTGTGCTCACTAACTCCTGCTGCATGTTTAATGTCCTCTTCATTTTATATCTTTTCTTCTCTCTCTCTGTCTCTCTCTCTCTCTCTCTCTCTCTCTCTCTCTTGTTTTTTTTTTCCTATATCCCTTAATTCTTTTTGTATATATTTCTTTCATCTCCCTGTCTGTCTCACCTCTTTTTCTATCTCCGTTTATAATGTACAGTACACGTACTATGAGACAGAACAGGAAGAGACTGAAAGTAATGTGTCAGAGGCGATATGTAATAAAAAAAGAAAGCATGAAGAATAATGAAGGAAGGCAAGGTTACAGAACGTGAGGTGGAAAAAGGAAGTTCGGAAGGAAGGACTGTTTATCCCCGTAAATTTTTAGATTCCACATCAATTCTTGGAGTGGCCCATTTAGTCAGTCACACACTAAGGTTTTTCTGATGCAAGGCGTTTCATTCCCGCATCGTTTAGCGACACCCCACATTACAGTCCTCTTGGTTCCGTGTCTGTATTTGTACTTGTTTGTGTTCTTTATGGCTATATTATTTATCTATTTATTTATTTATTTATTTACTTTTTACCTCTCAGAAGTTTGTGAACAGCGTTTCCGGGTATTAATTATCTTCTTTTACTTCCCTCATACAATATACTTTGGTTATATTGCGAGCTTTATCATTACATGCTACTGTAATTGCTACCTTTTCCTCTATCATTCTACCTTGGCCACTTTGTTGCCCGTTGCTTGCCAGCAACTTTATGTCTGTGATCCCATCAATCCAGCTCTGTGATACCAAATTTCTATGACCGTACCTAGAATTGTAACGGTTCATATCAAGTTCACTGCGAGACAAGACCTTCTGCCAGGAGGAAGAGTGGTAGGCTAGCCAGAATTTACCCTCTCCCATACTGGCGAAGTATAAACGGGGAAGGAGGACTTGCAGCGAGAGCGATACCTGTGAAACGAAGTTAATGCAATAGCGGTTTGTGTGTGTCAGAGCCTGTATGAACCAACAGGTGAAAGCATACTGTACACTAGCATTTGAAGGGACATACTACCTTCCACAGCTTTAAGTGCCAGTCACATTTGGATATGCAAACCTAATGAGGTATTCTACTGTGGTTAGTAAGCTTACTAACACCTCTTCTTTACCGGTTTATTTCTTGATTCTGCTCTGTTACTATATTCTTGTATGTTATTCATGCAATCTATGTCGATATTAAGAAGGCATAAGAAGCAAAAATGTGGATAATAATGGGTAGTTTGGAAGTGGTGCTAGGGTGCCTCCTTACCCGACAAGAATATGGCCCCTGCACCTTGGCACATGTACCCAGCACAACACCAACATGATATCAATGACGCTCTAATGTCGGTATGTGTTCAATTTAATAGTCTTTAATTTCCTAAGGCAGTTTTGTAATGCAATCATATGGATCTCCAGTAATGAAAAATAGTAAAGCAATTCCTGCTAACAAAATACCTCTTTGCTGTTCACTCCAAAGCGCTTTCACATTATCTGTCACCTTCGCACTACCATCAGCAGTGAGAAAAACATGTACTGTTAACCATATCCTTTCACCTCTATTAACCAAATCCTTTCACCTCCTCGTTCCCCACAGATTACCAGTCCACAAAACCTTCAGTAACAAAATCCAGACCCAAGCAACCTCCCTCCCCCACCGTTCCTCCTCCTCTAACACATTTGCTTTCATTGTTCTAGGGTCAAGATAGCTCTGTGATACAAGGGCTGGTGTGATCTGGTACATTAGCGAGTGTGTGGCAGTGCCGTGATACCATCCGAGTGGTGACCCTCCTCCCCTTCCCCTCCATCCCTCGCACCCCTCCCCTCCCTCGCATTCCTCCCCTCCTTCCCCTCCCCTCCATCCCTTGCACCCCTCCCCTCCTTCCCCACCCATTCATCCCTCACTTCCCCTCCCCTCCATCCCTCGCACCCCTACCCTCCTTCCCCACACGGCAGTATAATGGTGCATCTTGTACTATTTTCACTCTGGGACAGGTTTCAGCAAATATAAACAAACGTACCTTTATTACAGTACGTAACTAAGTTTTTTTTACATTAACTTCGCCCAGAGTTTTATCCTTCTGTTGCATTTCTGACGAACCTCAGTGACAGAAAAAGACATTGCTATGGGTCAACAATATTCCCACGGAACTTCGTGACTAGAATCATATTTTACTGTTATGCTGAAGTTGTAATTCGGCATTGAAGGTGGAGAAATAGCTATTTGGCTGCCTTCCCTCCAACTCACACCCACCTTCTCTCATAAAACTCTCCACTCCACCCCTTCATCTCATCCATGATCTCTCCCTACTCTCCTCCTCCGCCTGGGTCACATACACTCTTCTATGGTCAGTCTCTCATTCTCCATCCTCTCCACATTACCCGGATGGAGAGAGAGAGGATGACTAGAGGAGTGTAATAACAACCTATCGGAACTATGAACAACCAAAATGTCCACCCCACAAACTCAACAAACACCCACACTCACCCACAACCACCCAGCTGCATGTAAGACCTATAAATTTCACCCACCATCCAACCTAACATCACTGACACCCACCTACTGTACATACCACCCAGCTCATCCTCTAACTATATCTACCACCCACACCCACCCACCATCCAAACTAACACCATTGACATCCACCCACATTCCACCAAGCTCATCCTTTCATTATCAACCACCCACACGCACTCACATCCAAACTAACAAAGCTGACAACGACCCACATTCAATCCAGCTCATCCTCGCACTATATCAACCACCCAGACCCACCCACGACCTCCCCACCCTACTCCATCCCCGTGAGCATGCACCGTGCTGCCAATCTTGCAAAATATGAAGCAAGGGGAAAGGAAATTATTAACTGTTTGTCAGCTACTTGGAGGTTAGGTGAGGGACCATACATGCCCGTCAGCGAACTAAAGCCAGTATTCTCGTCGGATAAGGAAGTTCCCAAACACCACTTCCTTAGCGATTTATTTTTAGATATGAGTAGTGATATCCTTTTGAACGCTGCTTATGCTGAGTATGTTGATATTGGAAGGATTTAGGTTACACACAAGAGGACAGTAAGGTGCAAGAAACAAATTAAGTCACTGAGGAAAAGGTGTTATGGAGCCTCCTCAACCGACGAGACTACGGTCTTGGTCAAGACCGTTTGTTTATGTCTCTTTCGTAACGCTCACAGCTACTGAATGCATTATCACAAAAATAAAGAGAATAATAACGTCGGAAATTCGACCAAAAGAAAGTGATTCACGGATAATTTTTAAGCAGTCACTGATACTTGTTTGTGTAACAGACTAAAGCCAGTATTCTCGTCGGTTGAGGAAGCTCCTAACACATTTTCCTAAGCGATTTACTTTACTACATCTTACTGTCTTCTTCTGTCACATACCGTATATATCTTTCCTATATCGTCATACTCTGCATAAATAACGTACAAAATGACATTAAGGAGATATACTCAAAAATAAATCGCTAAGGAAGAAGTGCTAGGGCACTTCCTTTAAAATCAGAAAATACGAGTCTACTGTAGGCTTAGAGGCTTTACGAATGGGACCACAGGAGTTGTATTCATAAAAGTCTCTTAAGATTAGGTGGTCTATAAAATTCTTTGCTTATGTTTTCCCTTCACTTATATCGCCACGAAACACTACAACCAAACAAGACTACACAAATACGGGGAAAAAATAAATGAAATATTTCACTGCTAGCAAGACTCGTTTACAGTAAAAAAAAAAGGGGGGGGGCGGGGGTTAAGGTCTTTTACAAATGCGATCCAGGGACCTTCCCAGACCAACCGGTATTTTAACCGTTTTTTGGTCATCGCCCGCCACTTGACACGGGATGGACATGTCTTTTGGGGAGGTGGAGTGAAGGGAGGTACGAGAGAGATGATGGAGGACAGTAGGAAGAGGAATTAGAGGGGAGGAGGAGAGAGAGGGGAGAAGCAGGACAGTGAGGGGAAGGGAGAGAAGGATTGCAAAGATTTAGTTGCTGGGGAAATGTGGGTGGAAGGAAAAAGGGATAGGAATCGGAGTTTTGTTGGAGAGGGAAGTAAGTTGTATAGACGGGCTGTTGGGGAGTTGGCAGTATGGATAGAAGAGGGTGATGCACAATGGTAGATACGTGCTTGATGGCTGGATGTTTTGGAGGGACGGGTGTGGAGTATAGGAGCTGGAGGAGGGGGTAGGGTTATATGAGGAGTGTTGTGAGAGAGATAAAAATATGAAAACATGAAGGAAGAGGGACTGGAGTGTTTGTATAGCTGGCAGAGGTACTCATACTTGACGAGTACGATGAGCAAAAGATTGATAAGAACAGGAAGATTTAAAGACAAAAATTAAGTGTGGAAGAGGTTTAATATACCCAAAGAAAATGATGATGAAGAAAAACAGTCTAATGAATGAAGAAAATGGGGAAAAAAATTAAAAATGGCCAACAGCACATGACAACAGGACCAACAGGCCAACTCAGACATATAAGTGAATGGGAGAAATAGTCTACGCAAACAGAGGAGACATACCGAGTCCTGGGAAACATATCATGCTACCGACGACATTATCTTCCAGTTTGATAGTATCCATAATGATTGTTACATTCTGCAGGATGCTAAATCAGGATATACATTTGCAGGTAAGGTATATGAACTAGGGTGAGGATAGCATAGGATGAGGATAATGTGAGGAGGTAGGGATGGGGATAGAGAGGGTGGTGAAATGCAAGGAAATGTGCGGTGGTATTATTTTCAGTAATTCAACCTATACCGCTGGGCGTGATTCAGTGTGTGTGTGTGTGTGTGTGTGTGTGTGTGTGTGTGTGTGTGTGTGTGTGTGTGTGTGTGCTATCTCCTCCTGGGCTATCTGATGGATTTGAATGAAACATCCGAGGTGAGTCTATCTGGTTACTCTGATGGTCTTCCGCTATACTGTATACAATTTACCAACTTTGATTTTTAGTGGGGATCAGCCCCCCCCTCATGATATCAAACATTTTCAGAAACAGTGAAACGAGGGCAGATATAATCGGCTCTGAAATCTAAGTACTCTTATCCGTAATGCGATATTTGGGGAATGTGGACCCCCCCCCCCATTCCCAGTGACTTTTGGGTGGCCAGCCCTCCTCTCAAAAATTAAAGCTATCAGACACAGGAGAAAGCGACATGGATTGCAAGTAAACTTCTCAGGTCAGTTCGTCAGCTTCCTTGATAATGCCTTCCACTAAATAAAATTTTCCACAATAATTTTTTGGGGGATCAGCCCCCTCCAGAACCCACAGAGGATACAAAATAGGGAAAGGAGAGCAGATATCTCTTTGATATCTTCGTACATGTTGTATAAATGGTTCCCATCCGCTAACTACTACTGCTACTACTCACTTAGCGTATCCTGGGATATTACCCTTTCACATGTGTCATCACTGCAAGCATGTGGCTTTTACATTAGAAATGTAACTACTTTTATTACATGGTAATATATATATATATATATATATATATATATATATATATATATATATATATATATATATACACAGGGTGTCCCTGGAGTTATGTCAAAAACTTTGAGAAATGACAGATGAGGGAATTCTAAGCAAAAAATGTTATATGAACATGTGTCCAAATCTCAACCGTTACGGAGCTACAATTACCGGTACTGATGACCTTATGGGCGAAAATGGTCTTCTTCATAATTCCCCCATAAGGTCATCAGTACCTGTAGCTCCGTAACGGTTGGGATTTGGACACATGTTCATATAACATTTTTTCCTTAGAATTCCCTCCTCTATCATTTCCCTCTATCAGGGACGGGATAATTAAGTCTAAAATTGACAAGAAAATTGCGAAGTAGTGACTAACTATGGCTTAATAAGAAGAGTGAGAGAAGAAAGAAGAGACAATGCATAATGATGAAGGGCAAATGTAGAAGAAAAAAGAGAAAAGATTAAGAAAGAGGGAGAGGTGGAGGAGGGGAAGGAGAATGGGCAAAAAAACTAATAACTGGTTGATATTTTAATGGAAGGGGATATGAGGGTTAACTACAGAGGTAACACTATGAGATGAAAGAATTATGGATGGACAACTAGTAGGAGACACCAAGGACTGGTGGTGGGTGTGGTGTTTTCTCTCCTCATCTTCCCTCACCAGCACCTGTCAATTTCCACCAGGGTCTGACTCCTGTCCACACCCTCTTTCTGTCCATCATCACCCACACTCACACACCAGCACCTATACAACACTCAAGTCCAGATCAAGACAGCCATCACCCCACGGACCATCTCCAACTTATAAGCCCCCTCTTTTAATTAAGTAAACAGAAAGAGCCAAACACTGAGAACCTGCTACTACCCGTTACAAATATTTCTACCTATATCTAGTCAGATACTTAAGTCCCGGAGGGGTTGGCCGCAATCTAATCGCATCAATGTCATTCTTCCTCCGCCATCTGGCTGCCCTTTCCTAACTCACAACTCACACCTCCCTCATTCATATACCTTTTCAACACAGTTCCCTCATTTCAATGTCGATCTCTCCCTTCCGCTTCTTCCCTTTACCTCATTTACGTACTCTTTTAGAGAAGGGAAAGAAGTTGTATGCAGCCTTTATGGATTTGGAGAAAGCATATGACAGGGTGGGCAGACAGGGATTGCGGAAAGTATTAAGAATATATGGAGTAGATGGGAAGTTGTTGAATGCTGTGAAGAGTATGTACGATGGTGCTAAGGCTGCAGTGCGTGTGGATGGTGAACTGAGTGAATTTTTTTCTCTGAAGGTTGGGTTGAAACAGAGATGTGTCATGTCTCCATGGTTGTTCAATCTGTTCATGGATGGGGTATTAAAAGAGATACAAGGTAGTGCAGTGGATGATGAAGTGGCCCTAGTGAGAGTGGGTAGTGTTTGGAAAATCCCTGCACTGTTGTCTACAGATGATACTGTGTTGTTAAGTGAAGACGAAGGGGAGTTCTTCAAGGCTTGGTGGATGAGTTTGGGTGAGTGTGTAAGAAACGGAATTTAAAGGTGAATGTAGGGAAGAGTAAAGTGATGGTCTTTGAGAAAGGCGAAGTCAGTGAATGTACAGTGAGGTTGGATGGTGAGGAAATGGAAAATGTGAGTACGTTTAAGTACTTGGGGAGTGTGATGAGTAAGGATGGAAGTTTGGAGGGTGAAATGCTTGAAAGGGTACAGCAAGGAAGAAAGGTTGCTGGTTCCTTGAAAGCAGTGATAAGAAACAGGGAAGTGAGCATGGAAGTGAAAAAGTTACTACATGACAGTATTGTGATACCAACTCTAACGCATGGAAGTGAAGCTTGGACGTTTTTGGAAGGACACAAGTCAAGAGTGAGAGCAGTGGAAATGAGTTATTTATGACGAGCCTGTGGAGTCGGAAGCGTTAGGAGGAACACACTGACGTGGTTTGGCCATGTGGAGAGGATGGAGGGTGAGAGACTGACGAGGAGAGTGTATGTGAGTGAAGTGGAGGGGGGGGAAAGGGAGGGGGAGGCCAATGATGAGATGGAGGGATGGAGTGGAGAGGTATATGAGAGAGGAGGGTGTGAGTTGGAAGCAGGGCAGTGAAATGGCGGGGGAGAGGGCGACGTGGAGGTGATTTGTTTGTGGCCACCCCGTACGGGATTAATGCGTCTGGCAATAGATAGATAGATAGATAATATATTGTACTCGACACAATAAGGTGACTTTCACACACAGGCACGAACAGTTAATATACAGTATATATAGGTGGGGGCGCTTACCATCCACTCACTCTATGTAGTGCTGCTCTCGGATGTGTGCCCTTTCCTCTCCTCCCTCCATTCCTTCCATCCTTCCTTTTCTGTCGTTCTTTACTTCATTCTTTCCACGTCCTTTTGCCTACGGGTGACTTTACACTCCTCTTCGGTCTTTCTGTCCTCCATTCTTTCCTCTTTCTCCTGCTTGTGGGTGACTCAACACTGAGTGACAAGCCGAATGGTTTCTTGTACACCAAGAAACCATTTACTACGCTGGATGGTAACCATATAACCAAATTATGGTGCCTGGTGGTTTAGTGGGTAATTTCGGCGCTCCAATCGGATTGAGCCGATGAAGATTTATATCCAAAGGATGGATGGGGTTTATTGCTCACGTAATGCCACTCAAGGATGAGTGAGGCTGGTCACTCTCATCTTAAATGTCAGGACCAACTTGCCTAGCCCCGGGCTCCTACGCTCCTCATGAGGCAACGTAGGATATATATATATATAGGATATATATATATATAGGATATATATATATATATATATATATATATATATATATATATATATATATATATATATACAGTATATATACTGTATATATATATATATATATATATATATATATATATATATATATATATATATATACAATATATATATACAATATATATATATATATATATATATATATATACAGTATATATACTGTATATATATATATATATATATATATATATATATACAGTATATATGTATATATATATATATATATATATATATATATATATATATATATATATATACAATATATATATACAATATATATATATATATATATATATATATATATATATATATATATATATTGTTACAGTTTGCGCCAGCCCGGGGCTATTACAAAAAGACAACAAGTCAGCCTTAGATGATCGGCCTCCACTGCGTTGCAAAAATAACGCAGACCCCGGCACCGACACTCCGCAAACTAGAGAAAAACTGCGCCACGGAAAGGTACTTACTTAAGAACGCAACACTCTGTACTTTGATAGCAAACGGAACAGCCTACCTATAGATCTAGCCTACTATCGCCACTACCGGAAGTAATACCGCCCGAGACAGTATACAGGAACACCTCCCACTTACTTCCGGTGGTGACGACTTTCTACTTAACCCGTGTCCAAGGGGGAACGCAGTTAATAGCTCACGATGGTTCTCACTAGCCTTGAGCAAAGAGATGGGATTAACTGTGTAGGGGTTAGGGGTGTGTGTGTGTATGTACGTGTGTTGGGGAACGTTAACAAAGGCAGCGAGAGGACCACGGTGAGCCAAACTGGCCCTCCAAAGACAACACGGTTACAAAAACAAAATAAAATAACTACTTCCCTCAGTCAGCAACAAAAGAATAAAAATAAACTTAAATGAAAACGCCAGCTCGGCAGAAAAATAACTGGGGAGAGAGAGAGAGTGTACAAACACCCGATACTAAAGCTGGCTGGGAAGAGACTGACAAAGGCTGGCTCCTGTGCGGCCAAGCGCGAACGCATGAATCAAATTAATTAATAAGAACTTATATTCGTGCCCCTCTCTCTCTACAATAAATTGGTACTTCTAATGCAAGCAAAACATTATTAAATATACTTGTAGCTCACACAAGACAATCAAAATAATCAAATGCATACTCAGCATGGCATGAAATAAAATTGCCCTCAGTGGCAGGAACGAAAGAAACAAAAGAACTTGTAACACTCGCTAATGTAAACTCCGCGAATGACACGGATACATACTGCATAATCCCCTAGCCCAGCTGTAACGGCTGCATCCGTGGGAACGGAAAGGCGGACAGCGTAACACGCCCTTCCCCAAGGGAAAATTTTGAGCCCTGGATCAAAATTTTCGAATCAAGACCCTGACCCCTCCCTGGATAAACAATCAGCAATTACGTTATCAATCCCCTTAATATGCCTAACTTCTAAATTGTACTCTTGCAAAAGCAAACTCCAGCGGGTCAAACGCTGGTTCTTAAATTTAAACTTGTTCAAAAACTGCAGGGGATGATGGTCTGAATAAATCTTGATCACAGGGCCAAAGGGGGCAGGTAGACAGCAAAGTGTTGCAGGGCCAGGATAATCGCTAATAACTCCTGCTCTATGACGGAATAGTTCTTCTGGGCTCTATTAAACTTCTTTGAGAAGTATGATATGGGATGTTCAACCTGGCCCTCATCCGGCTGCATCAACACTGCTCCTACCCCTACTCGGCTAGCATCAACTGCCAGCACAAAAGATTTGTCAAAATCTGGTGCACGCAATATAGGGTGGTGGCACAGCAGAGACTTAACCGTAGTAAAAGCTTGCTCACACTCGGCTGTCCACTGCCACTTCTTATCCTTGCGCAATAAGTCAGTAAGAGGGGCAAGCACTGTGGAGTAATTCCCAATAAATCGTCTGTAATAGCCGATCATGCCCAAAAATCGCTGGAGGGCACGGCGACACTGGGGTGCTGCAAAGTTGGAAATGGCATCCACCTTAGCCCGAGGGTGGAGCCACTTGCCCATGTCCTACAACAAATCCAAGGTACTGGACCTTAGCACGTACGAACTCGCACTTGTCTAAGTTGACTACTAAGCCAGCTTCCTCCAACCGCTTAATGAGCATTTCCACATGATCAAGGTGCTCCTCCCACTTGGTGTCATACACAATGACATCATCGATGTAAACGACACAATTAGGTATGCCATCCACCACTTTATCCATAAGCCTCTGGAAAGTGGCTGGAGCATTCTTCAATCCATAAGGCCTCACCTGGCACTGATATACTGCACCACTGACAACAAAGCTAGCCACTTGTTTAGCCCGTTCCGTCAGCGGGACCTGCCAGTATCCTTTTACTAAGTCAAGTTTGGTGATATAAGTGGCATTGCCCACCTTGTCCACGGAGTCATCGACCCGAGGCAAGGGATAAGCATCGGTCTTAGACAGTGAGTTAACCTTCCGGAAGTCCACACACAACCTAACCTTCCCATCTGGCTTCGGCTGCAAGGTAACTGGTGAACTCCACTCACTGAAACTCTTCTTGATCAATCCATGGTCCAACATATACTTGATCTCATTATCGAGAGCTTTCTGTCTGATAGGGTTGATGCGGTAGGGAGCTAATTTTACAGGCTTACTATCCCCAATGTCAATGTCATGAGTAGCCCAAGTTGTCAATCCCGGGGAATCTCCAAAAACTTTCGGATGTTTCCATAATCTGTTGCACAGCTCTTCTCGCTTTACTGGATCAAGGTGTCGCAATTTCTCCACCAGAGCTGCATAACCATTGCCCTCCCATAGGTCAGCTGGTAACATCTCCCCACGACTAAGCACTTCCTCCTGCTCCTCCAACTCACTACCAATCGTCAAAACTACAGGAGCGCTCTTATCCCTGGTTCCCTCGACGTCCGCTCCAAAGTCACCTTCCAGGGACTGTGGCTGTAACCCTGGTCCACTACTCACATCATCGGCACCAACAGCTCCCTCCACAGCACGTTCCTTTGATGCCACGTCCTCCTTTCCCCGTCCTTCACATCCCAGGTGAGAGACATCAGCAGTCATCCCACAATGAGAATCAACTGGGCGGTAGTATGGCTTCAACATATTAATGTGGCACAACTGAGTACTCTTCCGCCTGTCTGGGGTAACAATTAGATAGTCAAGTTCCCCAACTTTCTTCTTCACAATATAAGGACCACTGAATCTAGCTGCCAGAGGTTTTCCTTGCATGGGCAGCAGTGCCAAAACTTCATCTCCTTGCTTAAACTCACGACTTCTGACCTTCTTATCATAATGAGCCTTCATTTTCGCTTGAGCCCCGATTAGATGGTCACGGGCAAGCTCTAAAGCGCAATGCAGTCTCTCCCGAGTGCGGCAGACATAGTCAAGCATGGATTCCTGGTTGCCAGATTTGTTGTTACTCCAGGCCTCTCGTACCACATCCAAGGGACCACGAACTCTGTGCCCAAACACTAACTCATTGGGTGAAAACCCTAACGACTCAGTTGGTACCTCTCTCACTGCAAACATAACAAAGGGTACCGCTAAGGCCCCAATCCTTTCCACTATCATAGCAGAAGGTGCGCAGCATGGTCTTTAAGGTCTGATGATGCCTCTCCAGGGCACCTTGTGACTGCGGATGGTAGGCACTGGACAAAATGTGTTTGATGCCCAACTCTGTCATTGTCTGCTTAAATAAATTAGATGTAAAATTTACTCCACGGTCTGACTGCAACTCCTTGGGCAGGCCAAAATGAGTAAAGAACAGGATAAGTTGCTTGACTACTGACTTCGCCTGCATGCTTCTGATTGGTATAGCCTCTGGGTATCGCGTTGTAACATCCATTATGGTTAACAAATACTTGTTTCCAGCAGAAGTAGGAGGTAAAGGGCCCACGATATCAATGATTACCCGGGTAAACGGAGGTTCAACTGCAGGAATGGGAGTCAAAGGGGCCACAGGAAGAACTTGATTAGGCTTGCCCACTATCTGACACGTGTGACAGCTCTTGATGTACGCAGCAACTTGTCCCGGCATACTTGGCCACCAAAAGTTATATCTTAAGCGCTGCACTGTCTTTCTGTTTCCCAAGTGACCTGCTAAAGGTCCCTCATGTGCTAACTGTATTAACGGCACCCTATACTGCACAGGCACCACCACCTGCACTAACTCACTCACTCCTCCATCCACCGTGGCGCCAGTGGGCGTCCATCGGCGATGTAAAACATTGTCTTTAATCAGGAACTCCTCCTTACCACACTCCATACTTCTTTCTTCCCCTACTCGAGCAAACAAGGGCTTTAATGTTACATCCTCCTGTTGCTTCACCCTCAATTCTGCTGACCCAACACCCGCCAGCTCTCCTGAGGACTGAGATAAGGGACTGGTCGGGACACTGGATTGCGAAGGGCGATCAATCTCAGCGTTACCTCTAGTACACTCAACAGGGGGAGGAATGTCAGACTCCACACTGACATCATCATCACCTCTACCCTCAACAGTGACACACTGTTTCTCAGGCGCGTTTGACAGTGGTCCTGCATCCCCGCAGTCGACCCCAGCGTCCTGAAATTCTTCTAGTTCAGTCGGTGGGCTGGGTTCAGTCTCCACACAGACACACTCAGCACCACCTCTAGTGTCCTGAGTGGGAAGTGGGGCGGCGCCCATGCACGCATTCCCACTCTCCTCACCCACTACAGCAACACTCTGCTCACTAGGTTCCTCCATTGGTGGCCCTGCCTCATCGCAGTCGACCCCAAGAACCTGTGACTTCACCAGTTCTTCCTCCCGGGCTGCAACCTGTGCCATAGATCTTGTAATTGCACAGACCGGGAACATGGCTTCCACTTCTGCATCAACTTCAATACCAACTTCTGGGGCGTCAAAACACTTCTCTGCCACAACAACTGGTGGGGGAAGAGATGGAAATACTTTCTCCCCAGCCAGGTCGTTCCCCAGCAGAAAATCAACCCCCTCTAGTGGCATTACATCAGCAACAGCTACTTGAGCTGCAGCCTGAACAATGGGGCAATCGAGTTCCACATGAACATAATCATAGTATTCATCTGAGTTCATGCCTCTACACAGCACATACTTCCCTGAGTTTACAGGCCCTCCAGTCACGTTTCTGCACACAGACTGTTGTGCACAGGTATCACGAGCCACAGTAACTGGATAACTGATCCCATGAATTTTCACTGTGCCGTGACACATAAAAGGTTTACACCAGTCTAGGGACGATTTCTGAGGCAGTTCATCCAGAGGTGGCGTAGCATATTGGGTAACTTTTTCAGCCTGAGCTGGCAGCGAGCACAGCCGACTGCACTCCAGCTTTCCACAGACTTCTCCCTCACCCTTACCACTCTCCCAACTCCTCTCGTTCACCTGACTCGAACCTACAATTAGTGCCACTGGTTTGGCATTTTGGGAGGCCTTCCACTTAGGACAGTTAGGCTTGATGTGCCCACTCTGTTTGCAAAAGTAACAAACTAGCTTCGAACTGGATACAGGGCTCTTTCTCCCTGCATTCTTTTTCTCCTCTGTACTTCCCTTGGACTGATTCACGGGAGATTTATCCCAGGCAGGGCCACTCACAGTCCTCTCCCTGGAATACTGAAAATTAGCATACTTGACCCCCATACTCCGCAAGGCAAACACCCGGTCATCAGCCCACGTCGCTGCTTCCTTCACGGTCTTAAATCTCTTCTCCCTAATTTTAACACCAATTTCTTTGTCAGCCATGTTGGTAAAATGTTCCATCAAAAACAGTTCACGCACCTTCGTTATACGAAGTGGCGCTCTCACTCAGCAACCACTCGTCTAACCTCTCCTCCAGATACCTAGCGTAGGCCATATAGGTGTCAGCAGGCCTTTTCCGAGCACCACGGAACAACAACCGATAAGCCTCTGGTCTAAGTTCATATGCCTTCAGGATGGCTGTTTTAAAGTCATCATAATCATCTACATCCTCAGGGCTCAACCTATTATACACTTCCAAGGCTTTTCCCTTCAGCACATTAGATACCAACCCCACCCAGCGCTGCCTTGGCCACTCAAACTCCCTAGCCTTCTTTTCAAACCTGACAAACCATTCTGTCACCTTCAACTCATCAAATGCTGGCACTAATTTTAGACTCCTTGAGAACCAACTCTCCCTATCCTCTGCACGGCCTGAGGTTTGGGTATCTGAAGTTGGTCTATTAGCAGTCAGCTCCAAGCGAGTCTTCTCCAGCTCAAATCGCATTTTTTCACGCTGCAACTCCATCTCCTTCTCTTCTTTTGCACGCTGCATTTCCCTGTCTTCTTTTTCACGCTGCATCTCCCTCTCTTCTTTTGCACGCTGCATTTCCATCTCCAACTTTTTCAACTCCAACTGCAACTGAGCCTCCGGTGACAAGGCTCCAGGGTATATGGGAGTGGAATGAACAACTCCAGGGAAAGCACTAGACATACCTGGGGGAACTGCTCTAAACTGGCTCGGAGGCATCATAGATGGTAATAGTGGGGTAGCAAAACGAGGCATTTCAGCACCATAATCAAACTCAGGGCTGACACGGGGAGTACCTTTGCTATGTGCCACGGAAAGGTACTTACTTAAGAACGCAACACTCTGTACTTTGATAGCAAACGGAACAGCCTACCTATAGATCTAGCCTACTATCGCCACTACCGGAAGTAATACCGCCCGAGACAGTATACAGGAACACCTCCCACTTACTTCCGGTGGTGACGACTTTCTACTTAACCCGTGTCCAAGGGGGAACGCAGTTAATAGCTCACGATGGTTCTCACTAGCCTTGAGCAAAGAGATGGGATTAACTGTGTAGGGGTTAGGGGTGTGTGTGTGTATGTACGTGTGTTGGGGAACGTTAACAAAGGCAGCGAGAGGACCACGGTGAGCCAAACTGGCCCTCCAAAGACAACACGGTTACAAAAACAAAATAAAATAACTACTTCCCTCAGTCAGCAACAAAAGAATAAAAATAAACTTAAATGAAAACGCCAGCTCGGCAGAAAAATAACTGGGGAGAGAGAGTGTACAAACACCCGATACTAAAGCTGGCTGGGGAAGAGACTGACAAGGCTGGCTCCTGTGCGGCCAAAGCGCAGAACGCATGTGAATCAAATTAATTAATAAGAACTTATATTCGTGCCCCTCTCTCTCTACAATAAATTGGTACACTTCTAATGCAAGCAAAAACATTATTAGAAATATACTTGTAGCTCACACAAGACAATCAAAATACATCAAATGCATACTCAGCACGGCATGAAATAAAATTGCCCTCAGTGGCAGGAACGAAAGAAACAAAAGAACTTGTAACACTCGCTAATGTAAACTCCGCGAATGACACGGATACATACTGCATAATCCCCCTAGCCCAGCTGTAACGGCTGCATCCGTGGGAACGGAAAGGCGGACAGCGTAACAATATATATATATATATATATTCATATATATATTATATATAAATATATATAGATATGTCTATATACTATAAATATACAATATATACTATATATATACAATATATATATATATATATATATATATATATATAATATATATATATATATATATATATATATATATATATATATAATATATATATATATATATATATATATATATATATATATTATATATATATATATTTATATACATATATATATATATATATATATTATATATATATATATATATATATATATATATTATATATATATATTATATATATATATATATATAATATATATTATATATATATATATATATATATATTATATATATATATTATATATATATATATATATATAATATATATTATATATATATATATATATATATATATATATATATATATATATGAGAAATTTGGAAGGAATTTGAGTGTAAAGTGGAGGGACTGTAAGAAAATGTTCTGGAAAGAGGTGAAAAGAGTAAGACAGGGTGGAAGTGAAGTTAGCAGGGAAGTGAAAGATAAAAATGGTAGATTACTAGTGGAGAAGGGAGAAAAAGTGAGCAGATGGAGAGAACACTTTAAGGAATTGTTGAATGTAGAGGATGGAAGTAATGCGAGTATAAGTGGCTGGGGAATGGCTGGGAGAAGGAGGGAGGTGAGAAGACAGGAAGAAATCAGTAGGATAGAAGTTGTGGAAGCAATGAAGAAAGTTAAATCTGGGAAAACCCCAGGAATTGATGGAGTGTGTGGTGAAATGCTGAAGCATGGGGGAGAGATAGTAGTAGAATGGATGTGGAAGATGTGCAGATTAGCCTGGGAGGAAAGTAGAGTCCCGGAGGATTGGAAGTTAGGTATAATTATTCCCTTGTACAAAGGAAAAGGGGAAAAAGAAGTGTGTGGTAATCATAGGGGCATTTGTCTTCTTAGTATAATAGGAAAAGTGTATGGTAGGATACTTATTGACAGAGTTAGAGAAGGAACAGAGAAATTAGTTGGAGAAGAACAGGGAGGCTTTAGGAAGGGAAGAGGTTGTGTAGATCAGATATTCATTTTTAGATCTTTAGTGGAAAAGTTTCTAGAGAAGGGAAAGAAGTAGAATGCGGCTTTCATGGATTTGGAGAAAGCATATGACAGGGTGGATAGACAAGGATTGTGGAAAGTGTTAAGAATATATGGAGTAGATGGGACGTTGTTGAATGCTGTGAAGAGTATGTACGATGGTGCGAAGGCTGCAGTGCGTGTGGATGGTGAACTAAGTGAATTTTTCTCTTTGAAAGTTGGGTTGAAACAAGGATGTGTCATGTCTCCATGGTTGTTCAATCTGTACATGGATGGGGTAATAAAAGAGGTACAAGGTAGGGTAGTGGATGTTGGAGTGGCCCTGGTGAGAGAGGATAGTGTTTGGAAACTCCCGGCACTGTTGTTTGCAGATGATACTCTGTTGTTGAGTGAAGACTAAGGGGAGCTGCAAGGCTTGGTGGATGAGTTTGGGAGTGTGTGTAAGAAACGGAATCTGAAGGTGAATGTAGGGAAGAGTAAAGTGATGGTCTTTGAGAGAGGTGAAGTCAGTGAATGTACAGCGAGGTTGGATGGTGAGGAATTGGAAAATGTGAGTACGTTTAAGTACTTGGGTAGTGTGATGAGTAAGGATGGAGGTTTGGAGGGTGAAGTGCTTGAAAGGGTACAGCAGGGAAGAAAGGTTGCTGGTTCTTTGAAAGCAGTGATAAGAAACAGGGAAGTGAGTATGGATGTGAAAAAGTTACTACATGACAGTATTGTGATACCAACTCTAACGTACGGAAGTGAAGCTTGGACGTTGTTGGAAGGACACGAGTCAAGAGTGAGAGCAGTGGAAATGAGTTATTTAAGAGGAGCCTGTGGAGTCACATGGAGAGATAAGCTGACGAATGAGGATATAAAGGAACGTTGTGGTGTTGATGTGGATGTGATAGGGAGCGTTATGAGGAACACACTGAGGTGGTTTGGCCATGTGGAGAGGATGGAGGGTGAAAGACTGACGAAGAGAGTGTATGTGAGTGAGGTGGAGGGGGGAAGAGGGAGGGGGAGGCCGAGGATGAGATGGAGGGATGGGGTGGAGAGGTATATGAGAGAGGGGGGTGTGAGTGGGGAGCAGGGTAGTGAAATGGCGGGGGACAGGGCGACTTGGAGGCGATTTGTTTGTGGCCACCCCAAACGGGATTGAGGCGTCTGGCAATATATATATATATATATATACCAACCACTGCAAATCCACCACTGAACAAAGGCCTCCCCCAACCTTCTCCACTAATTCCTTGACTTAGCAAATCTCAGCCACGTTTTCCTGGCAAACTCCTCTACCTCATCTCTTCGCCTCCTGTCTGGTCTATTTCTGCCACGCTTACAGTCTCTTGGAGTCTAGTCAGTCAGCCTCTTGCTCCATCGGTTATCCTCTATTCTTGCTGCATGATCCGCCCACCTCCTTGTCTGTTCTTTTATAACTTCCATAATGACTTTGACTTTAGTCTGCTCTCTCATCCAAGTTAATCTTTTCCTGTCCCTTAAAGATATTCCTAACACTGACCTTTCCAATGCTCTTTCAGAACGGATTAGTTGATTTTCCCTTGATTTTGTCAGTTTGCAGGTCTCACGACCGTGCGTCATACATGGGATTATACATTCGTTATACACTTTTCGTCTCATACATATTGGCAAGCTACTTTTCTTGATGTCACTATGCTTACCAAAAGCTTTCCATCCAATTGTAATGCGTCTTTCCATTTCGCTATCATGGTCTTTCGTTAGGTCTAGTATTTGCCCAAAGTAAGTGTACTCCTCCATCTTCACGAATTTCTTCGCTTATTCTGATGACGCTGTTTGGTGTATCTGGATTAAACATTAGTTTTACTCCGGTTCATCTTGAGCCCTACCGGGTACTTTGAGACTTTCTCTACTTAGGTCATTTAACTTTTTTTTTTCATTGTCTCTGCTGCTTCTGAGGTCAGAACAATGTCATCTGTAAATCTTAAACGGTTTAGCTTTTCTCCATCTATATTTACTCCTTTGCTCCCCCAGTCTAGCTTTCTGAAAATACGTTCTAGGCATGCTGTAAGTAATTTTGGTGAAACTGTACCTCCCTCACGCACGCCCATCTCAGTCTTAAGTTCCGTTTTTTTCCGAGTCTTTATGTAATTTAACTATAAGCAGTTCCCTCTCTATATGTTTTCGAGCAGTTTTCAAACTCATTTAATCCTTGTTCCTGCAATGAATTTACAATTGTTATGTGTTCCACTGATTCGAAAGCCTTTTCATAATCACCAAAACCTATGCACAGATATTTGTTATATTCTGTAATTTTCTCAGTTAGCTGATTCACTGTGTAAGGATGATCATTAGCCAAATACTCGCCTCGGAATCCTGCCTGTTCACAGGATGGTTTTCTTCTAAATCTATTGTTATTCTGCTGGTGAAGGGATTATAAATAACTAATAATCAGCTAATTGGTTGACAGTTACTAAGTTCTTTTAAGCTGCATTTCTTGTACAGCAAAATATTTCTTTACACTATATATATATATATATATATATATATATATATATATATAAGAGAGA
Source organism: Coenobita brevimanus (assembly GCF_032717465.1). Classification (NCBI taxonomy): domain Eukaryota; kingdom Metazoa; phylum Arthropoda; class Malacostraca; order Decapoda; family Coenobitidae; genus Coenobita; species Coenobita brevimanus. Next base: position 8,514,684 of record NC_136960.1, on the reverse strand, counting down.
GAGAGAGAGAGAGAGAGAGAGAGAGAGAGAGTTTTACGCCAGGTACTCCTTTTTTGGATAAGGGCTAAGGCGTTGCCCCTGGGTAGAGGACTTTGGTTTGGAGCGTGTAGCATTTTATGACCGGATGCCCTTCCTGATGTCTACCAATGACCCTTGGGTGGATTCGATCCTCCGACCCTTCGGTCAGAGCGGAGCGCTCTAACCCCACTGGGCCACACTGATATATATATATATATATATATATATATATATATATATATATATATATATATATATATATATATATATATACGGTAATACATACATACATATTTTTTTATAAAATATAATAAAGTACAAAGGAAAGCAAACAGCAACAAACCTTATGGTCCGTTCGAGACTGTTTGTTCCAAAGTAGACTATGACTACGAGATCCAATTCTACATGCTGAAGGATAAGGATAGTAAAGCAAGAAGGCTCCCACCGCCTCCAAACCCACCAGTTAAAACTGGCAAAAAAAAGTAAGAAAAACCACCATGCAGCATGGAAAAACTGACATGGAAATTTCATAGGATAAACTGAAAAGGAAAAGCTACATTCTTTGATACATTATCTATAAGCTACCCGTATGAATAACCTGAAAGAGAAGGTAGTAAAGTAAAATGAATAATCGAATAAATAAGTAACTAATGCATGTCACTATGTACGGGTACGTTTAGTTGACAGGGCGTCTGCGGCCATAGCATTGAAATTGCTCAGTGCACAGTGTGGATGTTCAGAGGTGGTGCGGCAGCCCTGCCTGGCACTTTTAAGGTAGGCAACAGTCAATCAGGCCCCAGCTCCGTTCACTCCACTGAGACTAGGAAATTTCTCATGCGAGACAAGCAGACAAGTCACCTCCCGGAGCAGTGACCCCTGGTACATTAAAATTATCCCGATGGTGGCCACGTAACTAACAGGGACCCTCAGTGATCCACAGCCCATCACAGGTCGAAAGTATGAGTAGTGACCGTTAACTCAGGGCTAGCTGTGCATATCCTAGTCTGTGCATATACTATATTTGCATTTAATAATTGATCCAGTCTCTAAAAAAATTAAATTAAAAAATTAAATAAATTATACATATACAAGTGTTTTATTCTGGAGTAAACATATTAAGCTGGGGGTTAGACGACAAGTACTTATCCAGGCGACCTTTAAAGGTATGTACTGTATTACAATTTACTACATTGGAGGGCAATTTATTCCTTCTTCCTCACATAAAAAAAAAAAAAATACATTTACAACTTTACTGAAGAAGAAATGCTTAGCTTCATGCGACTGGAATCGTTTACCAATTATTTTATGCCCATTGCCTCTAGTATAATTCGAGTGATCAACTGTGAAGCATTTATCGACAGCCATGTTCTCATGTCCTTCGAATATTATGAACTCTTGAATTAAATCTCCTCTTATCCTCCGTTTTTTTTAGGAGATTCAGGGCTTCTAAACGTTCCTCGTACGGTTTATTTCTCAATCTAGGTAACATCTTTGTCATCCTTCTCTGCACTCTTTCAAGTTTTTCCATATCTTTTTTATAATACGGTGACCAAAACTGAACGCAATACTCTAAGTGCGGGCGTACTTAGGAATTATACGAAGTGGGAACAATAAGGACGATATTATCTGATTTATATTTAAATGCTCTACTTATGAATCCAATCATAATACATATATATAATACATACATACATTTACATGCACACACACACAAACACACACACACACACCCACACAAACACAAATATCTATATATATATATATATAAATATATATATATATATATATATATATATATATAGTCACTCATATGTCAGGACCAACTTTTTTTTTTTTATGCGAGGAAGAAGGAACCAAAGGCCATGAGCCCGCAGTAACAGTTCCCTCCAAGAGAAAAATAAAATACAATATAGAGCCAAATTCAAGATCCGATCATTTTGAGATGCCTGGAAACACTGCGTTTGAAAGACCGGAGATCATAGGCAGCAGGAAATACAGACAGAGGGAGACACTTCCAGAGCTGACCTGTTGCATAAATGAAAGACTGAGAGTAACGGTTAACTCTTGCATTAGAGAGTTGGACAGAAAAAGGATGAGAGTTTGCTGCCAGACGGGTGCTACGCGCCCGTCGTACAGGTGGAGGAATGCAAGCAGACAGTTCAGAGGAGCAGTGACCATTAAAGTAGCGATAGAAAAGAGATAAAGATGCAACAGTGCGGCAAAGAGACAGAGGTTGAAGGGAGTCAGTAAAAGGAGAAGAGTTAATGAGACGAAAAGCCTTTGACTCCACCCTATTGAGAAGAGCTGTATGAGGGGAGCCTCCCCACACATGAGAGTTGTACTCCACTCAGGGGCGGATAAAACCCCTGTATAGAGTCAACAATTGCGCAGGGGTAAAGAAAGAGCGGAGTCGGCTTAGCACACCCAATCTCTTGGAAGCAGATTTTACAAGAGATGTAATATGATCTTTCCAAGATAAGTCCCGAGTAAATGAAACCCCAAGTATGTTCAAGGATGATGCAGGATTAAGCTGAATATTATTAAACATTAGTGGGTATACCTGTGGAAGATTTTGTCGGGTTGAAAGGGGTAAGAACTGAGTCTTAGACGCATTAAAGACAACCATATTATTTTTACCCCAGTCAGAGATACGAGCCAAGTCAGACATTAGGTGTGCCATAGCCTCATCCCTTGTTTCTTGAAGTACCTGTTGAGATGGGCGTTGCGGGAACCGAATGGAAAGGTGAAGGGTGGAGTCATCAGCGTATGAGTGGATAGGGTTAGATGTACAGCTTATAAGATCATTGATGAATAAAAGGAAGAGAGTTGGTGATAGGACAGAGCCCTGAGGAACACCACTGTTGATAGACCTAGGAGAAGAACGATGGCCGTCTACAACAGCGGCTATAGAACGACCAGAAAGGAAGCTAGAGATGAAGGCACAGATAGAAGGATAGAAACCGTAGGAGGGCAGTTTGGAAATTAAAGATTTATGCCAGACTCGATCGAAAGCCTTTGAGATGTCAAGTGCAATGGCAAAGCTTTCGCCAAAGTCCCGAAAGGAGGATGACCAGGAGTCTGAAAGGTAGGTGAGAAGATCGCCAGTGGAGCGTCCCTGACGGAACCCATACTGACGATCGGAAAGAAGGTTGTGATAGGAAAGATGCCTTAAAATTTTTCTATTAAGAATTGACTCGAAAACTTTTGAAATACAGGACGTTAAAGCAATTGGACGATAGTTGGAGGGTTGGGAGTGGTCACCCTTCTTTGGGACTGGCTGACTGAGAGCAAACTTCCAGCAAGAAGGAAAGGTACAAGTTGACAGACAAAGACGAAAGAGTTTGCCTAGGCAGGATGTAAGCACAGAAGCACAGTTCTTGAGAATAACAGGAGGGACCCCATCAGGCCCATATGCCTTGTTAGTACTGAGGCCAGTGATGACAGAAAATACATCAACTGAAGAAATTTTAATGTCAGCCATGAGGAAGTCAGAAGGAGGAAGTGATGGAGGAACAGCACCGGAATCGTTTAAGGTAGAATTGGAGGAGAAAGTCTGTGCGAAGAGATCTGCTTTATCAGTAGAAGAAATAGCTACAGAACCATCAGAGTAGAAAAGAGGAGGGAAGGATGATGGGGTAAAGTTGTTAGAAAGATTTTTGGCAAGATGCCAGAAGGAGAGGGAAGAATTCGAGTTGGAGAGTTGAGAGCATTTAGTATGGATGAAATTATTTTTAGTAGAGCGAAGAACAGACTTAGCACGATTCCGGGCAGAAACATAAAGATGATGTGATTCAGGGGTGGGTTGGCTCATGTACCTTTTGTAGGCCCTGTCCTTGTTGCGGACAGCATTAGAACAAGCGTGATTAAACCAAGGCTTTCTTGCGTTAGTCAAAGGATATGAGAAAGGAATGTATGCTTCCATGCCCGAGAGAATAACCTCCGTAATGCGCAAGGCACACTCAGATGGCTCACGGCCATGGAAGCAATAATCATTCCAGGGAAAATCAAAGAAGTACTGCCTGAGGGCCTCCCAGTCTGCGGCTCCAAAGTGCCACAGACGACGTTTCCCTGGAGGGTCCACAGGCCGTACCGGAGTGATAGGACAGGTTAAGGTAATAAGGTTGTGATCGGAGGAGCCCAACGGAGAGAAAAGATTAACAGAGTAAGCAGAAGGATTAGTTGTGAGGAAGAGGTCAAGTATGTTGGAGCTCTCTCCAAGGCGGTCAGGGATACGGGTAGGGTGCTGTACAAGCTGCTCTAGGTCATTAAGGATAGAAAAGATGTAGGCTTGTTCACCAGGTGGATCCGTGAAAGGAGAGGAGAGCCAAAGGTGGTGGTGAACATTGAAATCTCCAAGAATGGAGATTTCAGAGGAGAAATGGATAGAATGTGTTCCATCGTAGAAGTAAGATAGTCGAAGAATTTTGATAGTCAGTAGAATTAGGGGATAAGTAAACAGCACAGATATATTTAGTCAGAGAATGACAGGAAAGCCGAAGCCAGAGTGTGGAGAATTCAGAAGAATCAAGTTCAGGAACACGAGAGCAAGATAAGTCGTTGCGTATATATACACAACAGCCACCTTTGGCTTTGAAATGAGTATAGAGAAAGTAGGAGGATACAGAAAAGGGTTTGCTGTCAGTTGCCTCACACAGCTGAGTCTCCGTTAGAAAAAGAAGGTGAGGTTTAGAGGAGGAGAGGTGGTGCTCAACAGAGCGAAAGTTAGATGAAAGGCCGCGAATGTTGCAGAAATGAAGAAGAAGAGAGTCAGACAGTGGTCCCAGGCACCTTGAGTCGTCACCGGGAGAGGGGCAGATGGTGGGGGCATTTATGGTCCCCCCCCCCCTGGGGACTCCGAGGCTTGATAAAACGACGCCATTTTGGGTAAATTTTGAATAGGAAGTGTAGTGTGTACTGTGCATGTAGTTTGGTGAAGATAGTTAGAGAAATTTGTACTGGGGAGCATGCTGGCCTACTCTCTGTGTAACTGAGACACTGAAAAAGTTCAGCAAAGGGGGATGGTCAGGAACTAGTCCTGAGGGCTGATGAAACGGGAGCTCCAGCACTCCCTGTCATCAGCTTTCCATCCACCTCGGGAGTACTGCCCTGCTCGACTGGTGCTACAGTCTACTCCTCCTACGCTCCTCATGGGGCAATGTAGGATTGGATGAGGGATGGATATATATATATATATATATATATATATATATATATATATATATATATATATATATATATATATATATGTATATGTATATATATATATGTATATGTATATGTATATATATATATATATATATATATATATATATATATATATATATATATATATATATTTATATTTATATTTATATATATATATATATATATATATATATATATATATATATATATATATATATATATATACACACTAGCATACTTACTGATGAAGAGATAAACTGTATATACATGAAGAGAATGAAGGGTAAATAGGCCAGGTAGATGTGCGAGTTGCATGGCCTTTGCTAGGATAGCTTCACAGTAGTCCTAGACACACAACATCCATCAAGACAGACAAATATACTGACACACAGACATTCAGGGTATAACAGTAGCATTAAGACTATGTACAGAGAGACTCCTGCAGATCGAGAGGTGAGACAGGCATCTCATGAGGTGGTGTCAAGCACTGTGTGGCTTCTCCCTCACCCCACCCTTTATCCCAAACCTGTGTAAGTGACAGCAGAGGCGTCGCTACCCACGCATCAACCTTGTCTGTGTTGACATTCCTACCAAGGCCACTACAGACACAAGGCACCCAGCAAAGGCCCGGAGGCAGGCATGGACACAGGCAGGAACAGAGGGAGGGTGAGAGGGACTATGACCGCTACAAAAGATATGCATACATAACTGGAAAGCTATATAAAAGCAAAAGGTTAACAACGCGACTTTCTCAATCTCTCTCATAATATTGTAAAAAATAAATAAATAAATAAATAAATAAAAGCACCAAAATGAACATTAAACAACTCAAAACGTGTTAGTTAGGAGACTATTATCGTTACAACAAATCTAGACATAACAGGGAGATTCTTATTTCTTTGTTCTTGGACTTTCATAACTTTTTCATTATAATCCTTTCGGGACTTGAAAAAGGTTTCTGGTTACATCTCAAATATCTAATTCAGCTGTGGAGTGGCCTGCGTCCATTAATGTATAAATGAAGGCCGAGGTGGGTGTGCGTGAAGAGAGCGAGGGTCTTGACTGGCATGATAATGTGAAGTCCACCTGAGTAATGACGTGTACGACTGAAACCTGATACCTCATCAAACCCTTTATGGCCTCTCATTAGAATGACAAATATCGCTTTTTACATACGGTACATTAATAGAGATAGATTTAATTCAGAACTACATGACCAGCCATTAAAGACTGACTACTATTTTATTGGTAACGATGCCCTCTTTACTTCATCTTGCCTATTAGTATTGCAATAAGGTGTGTATGAAAGGAAAAGCCACATTCTCATTTGTTCAGAAAGCAGGCTTCCTCAGTCAACTTTAATTTATATGCGCAGTTTTAACTGTTGTCTTTCATGCATAATTTTATGGTGTGTCGTTGGAGTAGTATATATAAAACTTTGATGTTAGATGACTATTTTGTTATGCTGTAATTAATATATGTGTATATATTTTAGCTATCCTTGTTATATTTTTACTCGTTGTACGGCGGCAATGACCTCTGTTGTTACGCTGCCACGATCTTTTTAGTGTACTCAGTCAAGCATATGCGATCACCACACATCAGTAAGCGTATTATGATCACTTGTTAGCAAATAGGCAACTGCGTGTCTTCCATGCTCATAAGAAAGAAGATGAATGTATTATGACCATATTCCTCATTATTTCTCACTAACTTTGGATACCACTGGACCAACGAACTAGGAAGAGTATTGCTGTTTATCAGCACAACACTTAAGACACATATAATTAATTCTTCCACTCTTTTATTCAGTCCTGGGCCGGTATTCTCGCCGATTAAGGAAGCTCCCTAACACCTCTTCCTTGGCGATTTATTTTTAGATATGGCTGCTTAATATCCTTAAGCACGTTATGTACGTAAAGTGTGGCGCCCCTGAATGTATATAACACAGAGGAGGGCAATAAGGTGTAACAGGCAAAATAAATCGCTTAGCAAAATAAGTTAGGGAGCTTACTTACCCTATGAGAATATGAGCCTTAGTTCTTTACCTCTGACACTCTGCAGACGATTTTATTCGGCAGGGAAAATCATACATGACCGACTGATTAAGACCAATTGGTATATTTAGTTTCCCGTATCCCAAAAACCTGTTCACTACGTTCGATGGTAAACATAACTACAACATGAAATCTGCTATGCCTCGTGTGTGTGTGTGTGTGTGTGTGTGTGTGTGTGTGTGTGTGTGTGTGTGTGTGTGTGTGTGTGTGTGTGTGTGTGTGTGTGTGTGTGTGTGTGTGTGTGTGCAAGCGCGAGCTTTTTGAGAAGTTGTTATTTCACTGTGTCAGTACTGATACACGCTACACTGGGAGAGTGAGTGGGTATGTGGGGCCAAAAATCCCTTTGGGAATCTGTCCATGTAGAGATAATAGGTCTATGGGGGTCCAAGGAGGGAAAACACGTCAGTGAGGGAAATACAGTAAGCCCATGGAGGAAAATAGGTCCATGGAAAAAATAGGTAGAGGGAAAAAAGGGCCACTGGAAATATCTTCATGGGGAAAATAGATTCATGGAGAAAAGCTGATCCACAGAGTAAAATAGGTCCATGGGGCAAACAGACCCTCGAGGGAAAAGAGTCATGGGAGACATGTAGGTCGAAGGGGGAAATAGGTACATTGGGGGAAAACTAGTCAATGGGGGAAATTAGGTCCAAAAAGGTAAAAATGATCCACGGAGAAATGAAGTCCATGGGGGAAATAGGTCTTTATGCAGTGAGTAGCACCCAGGGCTCCTACTCTCCTAAAGGCACAATAAAGGAATGGACAATGTAGTATGCATACATGTATGAATAACTATTTGAAAGTTTGATGTACCGTATGTACCGGTACGCATGCATCAGCATACGCTGATGACTCCACTCTTCACCTTTCCATCCGCTTCTCGCAGCGTCCATCTCAGCAGTTACTTCAACTAACAAGGGATGAGGGCATGAGGCTATGGCACACTTAATATCTGACCTGGCTCATGTCTCTGACTGGGGTAAATGTAATCTTGCTTTTAATGCATCAAGAACTCAGTTCTTGCATCTTTCAACCCGTCAAAATCTTCCGCAGAAATATCCTCTAAATTTTAAAAACATCCACCTCAATCTTGCATCATCTTTGAACACACTTGGGGTTTTATGCTCTCTGGACCTATCTTGGAAAGATCCAGTTACTTCTCTTGTTAAATCTGCTTCCAAGAGATTAGTTGTGCTAAGCCGATTCCGTGTCTTCTTCATCCCTGCACAGTTGTTGATTTTATACAGGGGTTTTATTCCCCCCTGTGTAGTGTACAACTCTCAGGTGTGGGGAGGATCCCCACATACAGCTCTTCTCAACAATGTGGAGTCAAAGACTTTTCGTCTCATTAACTCCCTTCAACCTATGTCTCTTCGCCGCACTGCTGTATTTTTATCTGTCTTCTATTGCTAATTCAGTGGTCACAGCTTCTCTGAACTGTCTGCTAGCATCCCTCCACCACTACGGAGGGCGCGTAGCATCCGTCTAGTGGCATATTCTCAGCACTTTTCTAATTGTAATGCAAGAGTTGACCGTTACTCCCAGTCCTTCATGTACACAACAGGTAGACTCTGGAACTATCTTGCTCTGTCTGTATTTCCTACTGCCTATGAACTCCAGTCATTTCAGCGGTGTGTCCAGGCATCTCGAAATGAACGGATCTTGGATTTGATTCTCTGTTATCTTGTTTTTATTTTTTCCTTGAGGGAACATTCTTGCGGAATTCTAGCCTTTGGTTCCTTTTCCTTGCATTAAAAAGATGTATGTAAGTGTGCGTGTATAACTATTTCATAGGACGATGTATGTATACGGTACGGTAACTTTTTACAGGATGATTTATAAATGTATGTATGTATAAGTAATCACAGGATGATCTATGCTTGTATGTACGAGTAAGTGTAACTATTTCGCAGGTGACTGTATACATGTATGTATGTATACCTTTCACAGGACGATAGTATAACTATTTCACAGAACGAGGTTTACATGTATGTATGTACGTATAAGTATTTCACAGGACAGTGTACCGGTATGTATGTACAACTACTTCACAGTGATGCTATAATTTTGGTAATGATTCTAATGAACATCTGATAATTCCAGTCAGCCCACAGAAACCCAGTGCAGTCTTAAAAGCACTGCAAATGCTCTTGAGAATTAGGTGCTTATTATACATGTTAATGGGGATATGAAGGTAATTGTGGCCATATTACTGATGTTATCACTAAGGAGGACTGGATGCTACTGAAATGCTTAATAAGACCTCCGTTTTAGTATCTGATCAAAAAGCACCGCCCACTGTTACATGGTGGTACTGATGTTAACGGTGGCACACACATGTACACACTGGCGGACAATAATGCTGTTCCACTTTTTCATCGATTATTATGAATGTCTAATATATCCTGATAATTCTGATGGATCATGAGTTTCCCTCACTGAGTTGCGAAAGTCACTGTTCACTCTCTTTTTATTCGTCCTAGTGAAGTTAATCAATTTGTTAGCAGCTGGACACCCCTAGCCCACCATCACCCATTTACCTCTCTGACGACGATAGGAGTATGAACTATTTTATTTTTGCAACTGCCAGAAAATATAAGTAGTGTCTTATCGCTGTTTAAGGGTTAAGAATTCTCCATTGACACTTTGACGAGACAGGATTCGTAACTGTTTATTCTTGCGGTCGCCACACGATTTCCTGTAGTTATGGACTGCTGTTTCCTCGTCTCCAGGTTAATTCCCTTACTATGAGAGGTCCTTCTTCCTCGGAATATTATCTGGCGGTGGAATGAATATAATAACTAGACACCGCAGTAATGAACTGGTCTGGAAATCGCTTAAAATACGACAGACGGTTCACATGAAAAAAAAAAAAAAAGTATCAATGGGGAACAAGAATAATTATAAATTGAAATATGCCATTACACAGACATAATTTGAGGAAACAAGGTCGTTGCATAAGTCAGGATATTTACCCCACCGGTATCTTACACATCTTTGATAATTTCCTCACATCCTTCCACTCACCATCATACACTCTCACATAAATACTCCCTCATTTCCTCCACATCCTCCACACACACTACCAGTCACCCACACCCCTTGATAACCATCCTGTTCATACATAGTCCCACACACTCCTGTACACCCTCCTCACACACTCCCAACCTTCTATACCCCCGAATAACCTTCCTGCTTCAAGGTCCGATCTCATTTTCTTATGACTCACTCCGGCAAGGGATTATCAATTATATGGAGGTTTTACAAGTGGTGGCGCAGACGTGTGTCAGTATTTCACCTCCGCGGCTCGATAACCCCGCTGAAAGTTATGGTGCTGTAAACTTCCTACATGTGGTCTTCCCCGCCTTCCCACCCCCATCCCAGCGCCCCGGATGGCCTTCCCTTACAACACTGCCCGTGTTTCTTAAGAGCGGAGGACCCGGCGGTGCACTACTTAGCACGTCCACCTTGCATTTGGTAGAAACCGAGTTTGAATCCTGAACCGATCACACTGATGGCCTCAGTTTGTTTTACCCTTGTGTAAAGATATATATATATATATATATATATATATATATATATATATATATATATATATATATATATATATATATATATATATATATATATATATATATATATATATATATATATATATATATCAGCTAAAATGACTCATGTAATTGACAGGCATTTGTATGTCCTCTTGCTCTTGATGAAATGGTGGCGATGATAAAAGCCGTAATTTATTTCCATGCACTGTGCCTTTCGATTATCCAGCTATTCTTTTTACCCTCCACCTGACAATGTCAGAGGAGGAGACTGTTATCATTGGGACTGGGATCAGTACAGGGTACGTGTCGTAGAGTTTTCGTTTCCGGGCCAGAACTCAGAAAGTGTTCACCTCAGAGTCACGAAATTTCATATGGTTATGTGTCTTATGGTGAACTAGTGCCATTGATAGGTAAAATGCTGTGTATAAGTAGTTGTGTCTTAAGTAGTTCTTTTGAAAACAATGAAAAAATAAAAAAAAATACATATATTTTCTCAGATTTCAGTTAAACCTGCAAAGGGCCCCGTGTGTTAACACATCGCAACTATTACACCTAGGAGGCAGAAACTGTACAAGATAAATGATTGTAAGAATATCTAATTATGTATGAAGTTCCATGACTGTATCTATTACGTCTAGATGAAAAAGCACAAGTCATAATTTCATTAAATCTGCTCATAACTTCATTATTGCCAAGGATAAACTACCGAAATTTTAAGTTTAAGAGGGGAAGGGTTGAGGGCCGTCATGTGCTTGGTTAGGTGGCATGGAGGTGGTCGGTATGGGCTTGGTCAGGTGGTGTGTTGCAACAGCGTAGCATTGCCTGTGTTTCTCTCTCTCTCTCTCTCTCTTTTTACAGTTCGTAACCTGAAATTTATATTCGGGTCATAGTTTGTCCTCGTGGAATCAAGCTGGTGGCATATATCACTGCTTATCACAGCAAGTGAGTAGGCTATAAAGAGCACGTCCCCATCTTCGATATAACTTCACTTGGTATTGTCCGACACCCATGGTCGCTACCCACATCAACACTGTTCGTTACGTAGCTTGTGCAGAACATCATACGAAGCAATGGTAACTGCATTAGTCGGTTGCCCTACTGGATTACTATCTGCCATCTATGAGCAAACAACACCCCCACACGAACGGTGTAAGAGAGAGAGAGAGAGAGAAAACACATGGACAAGGAATAACATAAGTAGTGCATAAATATATACCGGTACACACTTGGGGGCTAAGATTAGGTTTAGGAAATGATGTTGGCCACGTTCCTTGCTAGTCAAGTTGTGACGACGCGTGAAGGGCCGACTCTGCAGACCTGTTCATTACTTACTATAATTTATACGATGCTCTTGCTCCGATAAGGTATATTTAATCTAGAAGACCTCTCTTGCACTGAAGGGATTCGAAACAATTTGCTTGAACTCTTTCAGTGCCAAGCCGAATAAAGGGGTGCCCCAGAGAGGTCTCTTTAATGGGGTTCAGGGAATATTCCCTTTGAAATCTAAGGTGGCCATGACTGGGGAGGTCAGACATATATCAGAGGTGACCAATGTCACCTCTCTAGCTACGCCACTGATTCCCACACCACCACACTGCTGTCAGTCCTGTTCAAGTTCCTCGTGACTAAAGATGTCAGAAAGAGTGAGTACTGATATAAACTTGTGCATTCGTTCACCTGCCTTCTTCATTATTTTTCGAGGTCCCATTCTGATTATTGATGCCTGTTCTATAGCTTTGTTCAGTCGTAATCTTTAGTAGTTCAGTTCATGTTCGTGGCTGCTGATGATGCAATAACGAATTCGGACCGTAATCACGTGTTCGTTCTCCCACCTCCTCATTACTTATAATCTTCCTGTTCCTGTCTCCAAAGTTTACTACGTGGGTGTGTCAAATCGCTGTGTCAATTGCCTCATTATATTCATTAGTGTAAGAGGGATTGGCCACCTTCCGGGCCCAAAGGGGTGTTGGCGTACGCTGCATCAGAGTGTTGGTGTTGACGTGGATCACATTATTGTCTGTAACTCTATAATCGTGGACAAGTATACTTAACAGCCAGTGTGGAGGAAGGATGGGTTTGTATCATCCTTATCCAAATACAACAGCAAGAAATTAATCATGCGTCGTTCTCGTACCCCTGGGGTAGTGTGAAGGTAAAAACTAACTCCACCTCCAGCACCCCCACCACCACCAAGGCCATATCCCCGCCAACCTTCATCTCACACGGGATAACAACGTAATACCAACTTCCGGCGATGATGTCCTGGAGCAAGGCACTGTGATGACCGACCCTGACTTGCGGTACAGTGGTCGTGCCACACCCACCTGACTCACCCTACTCACATCTACCTGCCCACACTCTCAACCCACCCTCTCCTACCTCATACCCAACCACACAGTCTATCTGTACTGCCAACAATCCTTTCCTCGCCATACCCACCATCACTGTCAGCTCACTTCCACACCCATCCACAGCAGTTGCTGTTATTGCCTACCCATTATCTTCTCACCCATACTCATTCTTTCCCCATCCATACCCATTTAAAACACCTCCACACACTGTATTCCCGCTTCTTCTTCGTTCACATCTGTCCATTCTCTTATTCAAACCACGTACCCACACTGTCTAGCCACTCAGATACCACGCCCACACACACTCCAGCATCCACCGTCCATTCACATATACTGACCCATTCACAAAAATTCCATCCTTTCCTCTCCCTCCTATACCTACCTTGCCTCCCTTCATCCCTCCTTCCCATCCACTTCCACCCACCCACCTTCTCGGCAGCTCGCCAGAACAGACTCATTCCCACCAACTCCACTCATTCCACACCCTCCTTCACATATCTTGCCTCCCTCCACCGCACTTTCCCTCCCACATCCACCTATCTCGGCAGCCGGCCAGAACCAACCCAGGCGAAAAAAAAAAAAAAAAAAAAAAACGCGGTGAGGTAAGAATACTGCACGAGTCGACACTGACACCCAAATCTGGTCCACATACAACAGGATGAATCTCGGTGTTCCTCAAGCCTATTCTTTTCTGGTAGGCTGGTAGATTGGTTGGTATATTGGTAACGCTCATGTGTACATTATGTCCGCAGGTGGAAGAATGGGTGGTTTGTTCTGTGAATGTGGGTGGGTAGGTAAACAAACTGTCAAGGATATCAAGAGCAAAAGCAGGTTGGTATGTGAGTGAGTGGGTTGACGAACATAAATGCGTGAGCAAGTACGTGGGATGCTCTTACCCCAGTCCATTAAAATGTGGGTGGATAGTTACTGTAGGCAGGGAAGTACGTATGTATGTAGGTAGGAAGGCTTTTTAAATAGATAGGTAGGTAAGTAGATACGTAGGGAGGTGGGTAAATGAGTCGTAGTAGATGAATGAGGTGGTTTTGCCACGTGGAGAGGATGGAGAGTGAGAGACTGACGAGGAGAATATATGTGTGTGAGGTGGAGGGGGGGGGAGGGAGGGGGAGGCCAAAGGTGAGATGGAGGGATGGAGTGGAGAGGTAAATGAGAGAGGGGGATGTGAGCTGGAAGCAGGGCAATGAAATGACGGGGGATAGGGCGACATGGAGACGATTTCTTTGTGGCCACCCTTTACAGGATTAAGGCGTCTGGCGATAGATAGACAGATAGACAGATAGATAGAAGGAAACACTGATTAACAAAAACATAAGATATTGTCGAACTCAGGCAAATAAATGGAGTTTAATTCATACTGGTACTCTATAACCGCTATATCAACCAAAATGAAAGAACGACACCAATTATATATATATATATATATATATATATATATATATATATATATATATATATATATATATATATATATATATGCTCTCAGCAGTTTTGCATGCCATGACAGTACTGTACATTCATAAAGGGAGATTCAGTCTTCTTGCGTTCGTCTTTGAGAACTGATCCAAAATCATGTCTGCATGACGCTGACTCACCATGCTTCTCTCTCTCTCTCTCTCTCTCTCTTTCAAGTGATTTATTTATTTATTTATTTTTAAAGATTTATTATTAATTTTTAGCCCCATACGATTTCAAGACCCTCAAGGGGGGGGGGCCTCCTCTGCCCCCCCTTCGTTATGCCCCTGGTTCTCTGTCTTTGTTAACTGTAAATTAGCTAATCAAGCTGATAATTATGACCTAACACTGACGGTATTTAACAGTGCTGTAAAACAAAACTGACTCCAGTATTCAACACATGAGAACAGAGTTACCGTATTATGATAACTGATTTTTTTTTTACCTCGCCCGAATGGAGTCCGACGAGGTATTGCTTTTGGTCGAGTTTCTTTTTGTTTCTTTGTTTGTTTGTTAGCAACATTACGGAAAAACGGCGGAATGATCTTATATGAAACTTTCAGGATAAGTGGGCACTGGTCCCCAAAGAAAGTGATTAGACTGGAGGTAATCGAGTGACCCCGAAATTTCAAAATCAAGCTCACGGATTTTCAGAGGGCTATAACTTGAAAACCGTTGAAGATAGAGATATTTAACATTAGGAACATACAGGAACTCGTAATATGGGGTTTCATTTGGCACCAAGATCTTTGACACTTAATGACTCTGAAAGGCCAAACTCAAGGCACGGATATCCAGGGGACTATAACTCGAAACTGGCTGAAGATAGGGATACTTACTATAATCAACATACAGGATATCCCATATGGGTTTATAATTGGTACCTTGACCTTTGACCATAAGTGACCCTGAAAGGTCAAACTTAAGGCCACGGATATTCAGGGGGCTATAACTTGAAACTCGTTGAAGATATATTTACTATTACCAGGATATAGGAAGCCTCATATGGGCTTTCATTTGGCAGTTTGATCTTTGACCTTGAGTGGCTTTGAAAGGTTAAATCCAAGATCACGGATTATCAGAGGGCGTAACTTGAAAACATTTGCGCCATTACCTTAGACTTTAACTGTGCACGGACACTAAATGGCAGAAACGAGTCAGTATTTAACAGTAATAAAATAACTACCCGGTACTGTTGGGTGAGCTTTGTTGTGCCCTGCACCATTTTTTTTTTTTTTTTTTTTTGAATGACTGGCAAACTGAATACCATAAACGAGTTCGAACACGTCAACTAGACGACCGAAGTCTAAACACAATTGTTTGTGGGCTTCACTGTTGGTGCACTTTGTTTCTTACGGCGTAAACACTGCTTGCAGGTGCTGCATCCATCGTTGTGATTATTTCCTGGTCCTATAGTTGTGTGGTAACACGAGGACGACCTGGACAGCGAAAGTACTTAGTTGTGCCTTCCTCCTGAATTCACCTAATCCACCTTTCTGTGGTTATGCTTTTACCAAAATTATGTCTGAGCTGTCTGTTCAGGATTTGCTTCCCTTAAGTACAGGGATATCATGACACCTCTCATCTCCCTATAGCTGGATGCATATTGCTTTCCCTCACCATATCATAGTATACTAGGTCTGCTTGACGTTTTGCGTTAAGGTGTAAGATGAAATATCCAGGTGATCGTCGCCTAACCGTTAGCATTTCGTCTCTCATATGACATTCGGACTCAGTAATTCCCGCGAGTCGATGTTAAGGCTTCGGAATTTCCTGGGTTCATTTATACCTTCATTTCATCGGCAGCAGATACGAAGAGGGAGACAGGCTAGCCAACCACGAATATGTAACTGTGGCATTGTTATAATGTTTCAAGTGTTACACTTAATATTCAGACAAAACCGCAACACAAGTTTTGTCTTTGGCTGTACAGCTATTTTGACGAGTATGGAAAGGAAGTGCAAAGAAACCATGGGCGAAACTGGTCGGGATTAAAGCTCACCTTTATTGCGCAAGTGATTTCTTCCACTTCATTTCCAATACTCTTGTTACTTTAAATGAGGTTCATATTCAAGGAAACTAATTACTCTTTTGACACATAATTGTATACAGAAATGGGTTAGGAGGGGAGGGAGGGTAGGTGTCGCCACTTATAAACAGAGACCGGACCGACTGCACAGTATGTGAGTGGAGATATATGGGTGCTGCCACACTTTCCCTAAACATGTGATCGACAAGAGGAAACAAGGCCCCGGGTTCCGACCAACGCTTAGACTATTATTTCTGCAACTCTAACCCGGTGCTTCGTTTCATCCTGTCGATCACATGTTTCCAGCAAGTATGCCCTCACCCTAAGGAATGGCTACTGTGAATACTTTGCTGTGATACTCAATTAGTCCACATCCAGCAGGACTCTCCTCTTTCCTCCTCCCTAGGCAAATGCCCCACCAAGGTTTAATCTGCCCTAATTTGCGACAGAGATCTGGGTGTAAATGGCTTTCAGTATCAATTTGTGGAGTGCCTGAGGGGCCGGGTTGTAGCGGTGGGGGGTGAGGCACACTGACTGAAGGTGTGGGCACGAGAAGGTGGAGGAGGAGGAAGAGAATGTGTAAAAAAAAAAATGAGATTACGGAATCACCATCTTACTAGAGAATTCATTATTTACCTTACAAACCCCTTCACTCTGATGAAATTTGTAGTTCTTTCTTATTGATGAGAGACAATATTTTTTCCCTTATGGGACCTCCCATTTATGGAGGGGTTAATGAAGGCTGTATCTAATACGTGTAGGTCGAAAAATCTCTCCAAAGCTTAGTAAAATCGTCTCGTGGGACCCTAATTAAATAGAAATATTACGGTAGTGAAGGAGAAAAAAATAAGATACAGCCTACTGAAAATCAAATAAACCCGAAGAAAATCAAAACTAGATGTGTAAATGAGCAGAAAGGAGGGTGAGAGCAATACAACAGGATCTGTCTTGCACATCCCTTAACCCGCCCTAACATTAATCCAGTCTTCCACCTCCCTTAACCTGCCCTAACATCAACCTTGTCTTGCACCTCCCTTAACCTACCCTAACATCTACCTTGTCTTGCACCTCCCTTAACCTGCCCTAACATCAACCTTGTCTTCCACCTCCCTCTCGCCAGGGGGTAGAGAGACTAGTGATCGTGACAGCAAAAGCTATATAATCGCTGAACTATCCATGTTAATCACAGTGACTCTTCTACACCCTGCTCTGCTCTCACTTTGCTTACCTCAGGGTGATTAGATAATGAACTTGATAATTAAGGTAACACTGGTCATATATGGGAAATGGTCGAAGCGAGAGCAAAGCCTATGATGACTTCAATTACTAACAAATATAGGCTCCTGATGTGTGTGTGTGTGTGTGTGTGTGTGTGTGTGTGTGTGTGTGTGTGTGTGTGTGTGTGTGTGTGTGTGTGTGTGTGTGTGTGTGTGTGTGTGTGTGTGTGTGTGAGAGAGAGAGAGAGAGAGAGAGAGAGAGAGAGAGAGAGAGAGAGAGAGAAAGGAAAATGAACAGGTTAGTAAATAAGGTAACACAAGGTACCTTAACCCTAGAACAGTACACCCCGATTTGAGAGACGCGGCCACTTTTTGGTTTAGCAACTTCTAGATGCCAGGGACCCCTGTCCTTCTCAATAGCTACCTAGGTTTGAGTGCCGATGCTATGGGTGAGTGTGTAGTTTTCCAGGTCTCCCTCTGTTTTGGTGTAAAATACACTAAAGTCGCGGTCGGGTCTGTGAGACCCAGGTATACTGGATTGGAGGGGCTGTAATTTACTGTTGTGTGATGTATATTTCAGCACCATTTGCATTGCCCTCCCCACGTACCACTAGCTTTGTCAGCAGTGCGAGCATCATTGTGTCATTTCATTTCTTATGGGGTCCCTGTAAACAGAGACTACTTTTCTGTAAAGATATTTTTTTTTCAAAAATTTTCCTAAAATACAGTTTAATTTTAATTTTATATTCATTATTGCATAGAAAACTGAACCAAAAAGGTTGAAGAATGGTCAAGGATTCAATAAATAAAACACATTTTGTATGTGTGTGTGTGAGTCTGTGAGACCCAGGTGTACTAATGGTGTATAGGCGCAAATAGGTATACTGTTCTAGGGTTAACCACGAGATAACGAACACGGAAGGACAAGTAGAAGAAGAAATGAATGGAAAATATGAGAACAGATGGGCAGTAGCGGAGATGGATGGAACAGAAAGGGTATACAGGAAGAATGTCAACCTGCCGTATATATGCAAATGTATCACGCTATATAACCATACACTGATTTTCAATTAGTGACCAAAAAAGCCAGAGGAAAAATGAAGCGTGGACACATCAGTGTGTGAGTGGAAGGGCTTGATGTACTGAATAGGCCAGAAAATACTGCTGAAGGTAAGGGCTTGTAATCTCATCGGGCAAGGAAGTTCCCTAACACCTCTTCCTCAGCGATTTATTTTTGGATACGGCTAGCTAATTTCTTTTGTACGTTATTTATGCAGCGTATGTCGATACTAGAAAGATTTATGTAACACAGAAGACAGCAAGACGTAATAAACAAAATAAATCATATACGAAAAAGTGTTAGGGAGCTTCCTCAACCGACGAGAATACCAGCCTAGGAACAAAGCTGGTGAGAGTGAAGAACACAAAGGAACCATGAGAACAAGCTCACCTGAAGTACACAGTTAGTGGCTGTATACAACTACATCTACCGATCTAACAGAAAAAAACAAACAAACAGAGAAGTTGTATAGGTATGCACAGATACTTCAGAAGGGTTGACCAGACTATGAACCCTCTCTTGATGGGGATAACCAGTATTTTATTTAGCTAACGCCAGACAGTGTTATTCAGTTGAGAGGCTGACACTGTTGATCATCACATGGTCGGGACAACTCTAGTATTCCATTGCAGCTAACGCCCGGCGATTACAGTTGGCTAAGCGTGAGTTAAAGAAGCTTGATAATGTGCAAAATATGCACCAAACTCACTAGAAACCTTTGGATATGCCTTGTGCAATGGCTAAAGTTTTAGCAACCGACAGAACCCAGTGACAACAGATAGAACCCAGTGACAACCGATACAACCCACAATGACAACACAGACCCTACTGTGACAACCGACAGAACCCACAATGACAACCGACAGAACCCACAGTGACAACTGACAGAACCCACAGTGACAACCGATACAACCCACAATGACAACACAGAACTCACAGTGACAACAGACAGAACCCACAGTGACAACCGACAGAACCCACGGTGACAACCGACAGAACCCACGGTGACAGCCGACAGAACCCACAGTGACAACCAGAAACAAATTAAGAGGAAAAAAAAGTTTTATAATCAATCTGTCTATGAAACATATAAGGAAGTGGGTAGGAAACGTTGCCATTCTTCGGGACATGATGGATTTACAGAAACTTCCAGGGAGTAGAAGAATAACATACGGTACGAAATAATCTGCCTATACGAGAAGTCAATACGAATGCTTAAATTTCCAGAACAAACGGAAAGCTTGCATTAGGACCAAACGTCTTGTTAGTACGAAGGCCAGAGAGAGCATAATGGAAATATTATATATGAAACTTTAATGTCACACATGAACAAACTCAAGGGGGAGGAGACTGAAGAACAACATAGGATCGTTCATGGTTAAGATGGGATGTTTAAAATTTGGTGAAAAGCTCACCTTCATAAGAGGAAAAGATAAAAACAGAAATCTAAGGAGCAAAACGGAGTAAAGCTGTCAGAGATGATTGGCAAATGTGTCAAAGGGGCCGGGGAAAAAAAAAAATGAAGACAGTTATACTCAGGACAGATGATACTCGCAGATTTAGCTGGATTTTGACCAAACTTTATAATGCACCAGGCCATCCTGCCTTCTAAAAACTAATATCTTCAGAACTGCATTAAAGATAAGTAAAACATCTCTCTGTCAAATGAAAAGCCTAATCTCGACTCGGGATAATATCATCGGCGCACTAAATTCTGCTTCTAATGCCCAACGCCTCCGTCCGTACCTGTCCTCTTCTTACCTCGGCCTTTCTTCTCTCTTTCCTCCTCTCACCCAACCTCTCCTGTTTCTCCATCTTCCCTCCTTACCTCTTCCTTTCTGCCTCCTCGTGATGCCTTTCCTTCACACATGTATATTAAATTTATAGCATTTTTTTCTTTCTTTTTTTAATGTCGCTTATGTGGTTTATCTCAACAAGTAAGAACATTATTCGTCAACAGGCTTCCCGTTAACTGTATTAACTAAACACGCCTCCTGCTCGTGCCTCCTTTCCTCTCTTTCCTACAACACCTTCCTATCCCTGTCCCATTCCCTCCTTCTCCTGTTCCTTGATCATACCTTTCATTTCTTCCCCCTCCTCCTTTCTTACCTTCTTCCTCCTACCACCACTCTTTCCTTCTTTCTTCAAATCCTCCCCAACTCCTCCTCTTCTCTAATTTCTTCTCTGTCTCATCCTGTATATATTCTCCCACCCTTCCACTGAATGGGTATTATTATCTTAATCTGTACTCCTGTAACTCTTGTCCTTGTATGTACATCTTTATATCTTATCCCGTCTCCTTTAATTTCTCTGTCATTTTCCGTCAGGGTATTGCTTATGCATATTGACGCTTTTATATTACTGACGTCCTTGCTACCAAAGGATAATTTTACGCGATTTAAGAGTAGCACATTATAGTGAAGGATGCGATCTGTTCCACTGTCACTCTTTATTTCCCTTATCTGTACAGGGTAAATTATTCCGTATCATTCATTCTCCGCATCTTCGTCTAGGTATTGCTGGATTAATTTTTACATGCCTCTCATTTTTTTATATCTTTGTTCTATTTACTTCATTTTCCCTTTGCCGACCAATGTGTTAAACTGGTGGTGAGGGTTTCCTGAGCCCGGCCAGACACCTGGGGAGGGGGGGGGGGAAAGGATCAAGATGTGGGGGGTTAAGGCCGGTTCACAAGAGCAAAATCGCGGCCATTATTTGCCGGAATATGCTCCCCAGTAGAAATTCCGGCCGTTTTTTTTTTTTTTTTTTTTTTTTTCTTTTTACGGTATGGGTAGACCAACATGTCGGTCTTTTTTTGCCGGAATCCGGAGAAAGAGGCCGGGCCGATTTAAATGGAAGCACAGAACAAAGCAAAGCTCTGGGAACGAAGACGAATACGACATCTTGTGTGTTTATACTATTATACTACTGTTTCTCCTACTACTACTACTCTTCTTTTAACGTTCATTCCAGTTTGGGTGTATTTGGTATGACCATGAGTAGTATGATTATTTAAGTATGAGATAAAGGTATACACAAGGAATTTTATACATGATTTTATGCTTAGGAAAATTTATGTATCGTGGCCGTGCAGGCTCATCTTGAATTAGGCAAAGTGCAAGAGCAAGAGCTGCACACCAAGTATGGGTACGGTGGTCCATCTTTGTAAACACTGTTTCCTCGTTTCTGCCTCTGCAGACCCCGTACGTGTGAACACCTTTCCGGAAGAAATGCCGAAATCGGCATTTTTTTCCCCGCAAATCGGCGAAAAAAACGGCCGCGATTTAGCTCGTGTGAATGGGCCTTTAATGAGCAGGGACGACGTAAGTGAGTGAGTGAGGGTAGCTAACTTGTAAGGAGGTAAGTGTGGCTTAGACGTGCTTCTGTTGGTGTCTTCTTGCCTTGGATTTATCTACTCTACCAACACTCTAAGGAACGTAATTCACGACGACCAACTTCACTTTCACCCTTCCAGTCAGCAAAGCGTTGGTGGTCAAATGGATATGGGGTTGGAATAAGGTTCAAAAGAACTCGAATTCAAACCCAGGCTGCCGCAGGGAAGAGCAGAGCGTGAATGTGGTTGGATCTGTTTTCCCTAGTTTCCCCTATTTTTCACTAACCCGTCATAAAAATACCTCGGTCAGGAGGTTTCCCAAACAATACATCAGTTCTGAATGAGATACCATAGCAAAGTGGAAAACAGTGTTCAACTAGGGTCGTGTGAGGATTCCTCTGTTGGGCAAATGTATGCAGTATGTATATACAGGGTGTAACGCGACGTATGACAAAAACTTACACCAATGATCTATCATGTATTTTGAGTATATTTTGTTCTATAAACATATGCTGTCTGCGACCCCAGATCAGTACCCAGCATTCGGCTGTTTTGTGTAAAAGCTTCGTCTCTTGCATGTGCCACTGGGTGAGAGCTTGGCAGGGCGACGGGAGACGAGTACAGTATTAGCTTATACTGTACTGTACATGAAAATCCCATAGGCCTATCCTATCAGTACACACGAGTTTTAAGAAGAAACTTTACGTAGTCTATTGATACTTTAACATCGTCATGCATTCATGCAATTCTTTTGCACAAATCTACTGTAATTAAGGATTAAATTCAAATGTTATGGCTTGCAAGGGAGTAGGGAGAGAGGGAGGACAGGCTGGTGTGTTGTGCCAGTTATGTAATATTTGGTTTGTAGGATGTTGCTACAAGCATCATCATAACACCCACAGCTCATTCAGTGAAAAAAAAAAAAGTTATTCTAAAGGGTGATTAGCCTCACTTTAGGTCAGGAAGAATTTTATTTATCACAATTTTTCTGCTGCACGTAAACGTGGCGCCATTGGGTATCTCCACCTGTGTTCCTCTCTGCAGCACTGGCATTACCATCGCAGAATCCGTAAAAAAATACAAGGTATCTGCATATTCTTCATTGCTGTACGTACGTGGCATGCTGTTTCATGAACATGTGAAGCTGAACCCGGTGAACAACAGAACGCGGAGAACAGTATTTGAAGTGTTTGCCTCCCCTGCAAATGTTCCCGTTCAAATGACAGTGGACGCAGGATTGCCAAGTCCTTATCATCAATCTCGCTAGTTTAGTCCTGAAAACTAGCTAGAATGTCGCTAGATAATAAACACTGCAAAACATCAATAGAAAATATGATAAATCTCTAGAATATCACCTAAAATTGGCAAAAATATCCAGAATGTAGCTAGATATCATGTTGCCAGACGTTAGTGCCGCAAGCAGAAGCAAAAAATAGGTCTAGCTGCATAGTCGTTACACTGGCAATCCTGTATCACTGTTCTCACCTCAACATCATATGGAAAAAAAAAAAAAAATGGTGCCACGTTTACTTGCAGCAGAAAAATTGTAATGAATAATAATATTACTCCTGACTTAAAGTGATGCTAGTCACTCAGTACAGTAATGTTCTTTCACTGAATGAGCTGTGGGTGTTATGATAATGCTAGTAGCAACATCCTACAAACCAAATATTACACAACTGGCACAACACACCAGCCAGTCCTCCCTCTCTCCCTTCCTACTCCCTTGCAAGCCATAAAATTTGAATTTAATCCTTAATTACAGTCGATTTGTGCAAAAGAATTGCATGAATGCATGACCTGATATTAAGAAATCAATAGACTACGTAAAGTTTCTTCTTAAAACTCGTGTGTACTGATAGGATATGGGATTTCATATACAGTGCAGTGTAAGCTAATAATACTCGTCTCTCGTTGTAATGCCACAAATTTAGTATTCATGAATATGTTTAGAGGTACTGTAATTTCTAAGTTAGATAGAGTGTAATCTGAATACTAGTCTTTAAGGCTCCTGTTCTAAGTAGTAGTTCAGGTGTTAATGATCGATATAGGGACAACTTTATTTTTATATGTATATATCTCTGTATCTATGCATAGGTAGTGTAACTGGGAGTGTTGAGCTATGGGAGTTCACCCATCTGGTAGGTAACGAATAACAGATGTGGGCAACATCTCCTTGCTTGTGGTGCGTCGTTGCCGGGCGCCAAGTTTAAACCTTAAACAGAATAATAATGGGTATGCAATTCTTTCCATATCATTGTTGTGAAATGCTTACTAATGAAGCTGCTAGAATCCAAATAGGTGAAATTAATAGTCAGAAAAGGCAAAGATAATGTAATTTGTGAGGATCAAGTAGTTCCGCTTGCCTTAGCCGTCACTAGATGGCATAAGCTACCCCAAACTCAGGGCGGGATGGCGGTAAATTCAGTATTTAACTGTAGTAAGGAATGAATCCCAAATTTTCCCCAATTCAATCAAAAGTCCTAACGTCATGTGTACTCTACTATATAAATAGTGAAGAGAATTAAAACCCACCATCTCGCAAAAACAGTCTCATTTGACTAGCAGTAGCGTCCCTATGTGCCCAGTTAAGCCGCATTGGCTAACCAGACATTGTGGGTAACAGACGTTGTTTCAAGTGAGCTGTACACATTCCTCCTTTCTCCCCCCCTTGCTTGTTTTCATTCTTGCTTGTCGTGAACAATATGAAGTAATGTTGTTAAAAGCTTAACGTAGACATTGGCTAACCAGACGTTGTGGGTAACAGACGTTGTTTCAGTCCACAGACACCGTGACTTTGGGGTTGCACGAGGCCATCATGCAATATTGCCCATAGACTCGTTGTACAAACACACTTACACTACCCACAAATAGATTTATAACTGAATGTAGTAGCAATTGAATTATGAATCCATCAGGTGAACCTTTTTTTTTGATAGTGGATAATGTACAGAATTTTGAAAGTTAATGTGATCAGTAACGGAAAAGCGAATTTAACTCATCAACCGTTTTTGTTTTTCTCTTCTTTTATTAATAGGTTAGAAATATTGGGAGTGTTAAAGTGAATTTACTGGTTGTAAGGAAATGTAATTTCGAATTGTTCCTCGAGGGTAAGCAAGCCCGAGTGATTATGGAATATTAGTGAATTGTATGATGAGTTTAGACTGGCCCGATGTAGTAGTGCATGAGTGAATATTTTTGGTTCGAGGCTATGCCAGCCCGAAAAGACAGTCCATGTCATTGAATGTCCCAGTCTTGAGGCTATTGACGAGCCCAAGAATAACTGATAATCGAGAATGAAATGTGATGAACTCAGGAGTCAATGTTAAATATTCAAATTGTTTCGCTTGGTAACAGTACTGTATTACTATCGCCCAAACTAGTACTTAATTTACAACTCTTTTCATATTATTAATGGTCATGTAATTCAAAAAAATGTCTGTTGTTTAACAAGTATAGATTTATTAAAGTAAAGTATATGCAATTTTGATATCCAACCAAGGGAATTTTGTCCTCTCACGCATGACTCACTCCCTTTCCAGTTCAAGATTCCTCCACTTTGGGAACGACTAACACACATGGTACTAACTTATTCTCGACTCGGCTAAAAATACAAACGCTACCAAAAATATCCTTTATGCAATTAACCTTTATCATTCATAAAATGCGTGGCTTGAAAAACAGTGCCCCCGGAGAATACCATAGTACCCCCGACGACAAGGCAAGCCAAGAACAGCGTAGTGTGCCCACAGATACGCTAACACCCCCACACGGACCCCACGGGGTTGCCGCCACCAGCCACCACCACTCCGGGCAACAGCGACACATGTCAGCACGGGCCGTGCGCCCCTATGACATGCAGCCACCACGCCGCCGCCACCGTAGGAGGACACTACCTTCGCGTAGTGGAATTGCTGAGCCGGCTAGGGGTGGAGTTAGAAATCATACTCCAGACGGCGCCCCTCTGGTAGAGATGATCTATGGTCGCTCCCAAAGTGTTCCGGTAGAGACGATCTATGGTCGCTCCCAAGGTGTTCAGGTAGAGATGATCTATGGTCGCTCCCAAGGTGTTCAGGTAGAGACGATCAATGGTCGCTCCCCAGGTGTTCAGGTAGAGACGATCAGTGGTCGCTCCCAAGGTGTTCAGGTAGAGACGATCTATGGTCGCTCCCAAGGTGTTCCTGTAGAGACGATCAATGGTCACTCCCAAGGTGTTCCGGTAGAGACGCTTGTTCTAATGCTGTCCGCAACAAGGAGAGGGCCTACAAAAGGTACTGGAGCCAACCCAACCCTGAATCACATCATCTTTACGTTTCTGCCCGGAATCGTGCTAAGTCTGTTCTTCGCTCTACTAAAAATAATTTCATCCATAATAAATGCTCTCAACTCTCCAACTCGAATTCTTCCCGCTCCTTCTGGCACCTTGCCAAAAATCTTTCTAACAACTTTACCTCATCATCCTTCCCTCCTCTTTTCTACTCTGATGGTTCTGTAGCTATTTCTTCTACTGATAAAGCAGATCTCTTCGCACAGACTTTCTCCTCCAATTCCACCTTAGACGATTCCGGTGCTGTTCCTCCATCACTTCTCCCCTCTGACTTCCTCATGGCTGACATTAAAATTTCTTCAGTTGATGTATTTTCTGCCATCACTGGCCTCAGTACTAACAAGGCATATGGGCCTGATGGGGTCCCTCCTGTTGTTCTCAAGAACTGTGCTTCTGTGCTTACACCCTGCCTAGGCAAACTCTTTCGCCTTTGTCTGTCAACTTGTACCTTTCCTTCTTGCTGGAAGTTTGCTCTCATTCAGCCAGTCCCAAAGAAGGGTGACCACTCCCAACCCTCCAACTATCGTCCAATTGCTTTAACGTCCTGTATTTCAAAAGTTTTCGAGTCAATTCTTAATAGAAAAATTTTAAGGCATCTTTCCTATCACAACCTTCTTTCCGATCGTCAGTATGGGTTCCGTCAGGGACGCTCCACTGGCGATCTTCTCTCCTACCTTTCAAACTCCTGATCATCCTCCTTTCGGGACTTTGGCGAAAGCTTTGCCATTGCACTTGACATCTCAAAGGCTTTCGATCGAGTCTGGCATAAATCTTTAATTTCCAAACTGCCCTCCTACGGTTTCTATCCTTCTATCTGTGCCTTCATCGCTAGCTTCCTTTCTGGTCGTTCTATAGCCGCTGTTGTAGACGGCCATCGTTCTTCTCCTAGATCTATCAACAGTGGTGTTCCTCAGGGCTCTGTCCTATCACCAACTCTCTTCCTTTTATTCATCAATGATCTTCTAAGCTGTACATCTAACCCTATCCACTCATACGCTGATGACTCCACCCTTCACCTTTCCATTCGGTTCCCGCAACGCCCATCTCAACAGTTACTTCAAGAAACAAGGGATGAGGCTATGGCACACCTAATGTCTGACTTGGCTCGTATCGCTGACTGGGGTAAAAATAATATGGTTGTCTTTAATGCATCTAAGACTCAGTTCTTACACCTATCAACCCGACAAAATCTTCCACAGGTATACCCATTAATGTTTAATAATATTCAGCTTAATCCTGCATCATCCTTGAACATGCTTGGGGTTTCATTTACTCAAGACTTATCTTGGAAAGATCATATTACATCTCTTGTAAAATCTGCTTCTAAGAGATTGGGTGTGCTAAGCCGACTCCGCTCTTTCTTTACCCCTGCACAATTGTTGACTCTATACAGAGGTTTTATCCGCCCCTGTGTGGAGTACAACTCTCATGTGTGGGGAGGCTCCCCACATACAGCTCTTCTCAATAGGGTGGAGTCAAAGGCTTTTCATCTCATTAACTCTCCTCCTCTTACTGACTCCCTTCAACCTCTGTCTCTTCGCCGCACTGTTGCATCTTTATCTCTTTTCTATCGCTACTTTAATGGTCACTGCTCCTCTGAACTGTCTGCTTGCATTCCTCCACCTCTACGACGGGCGCGTAGCACCCGTCTGGCAGCAAACTCTCATCCCTTTTCTGTCCAACTCTCTAATGCAAGAGTTAACCGTTACTCCCAGTCTTTCATTTATGCAACAGGTCAGCTCTGGAACTGTCTCCCTCTGTCTGTATTTCCTGCTGCCTATGATCTCCAGTCTTTCAAACGCAGTGTGTCCAGGCATCTCAAAATGATCGGATCTTGAATTTGGCTCTCTATTGTATTTTGTTTTTCTCTTGGAGGGAACTGTTACTGCGGGCCATGGCCTTTGGTTCCTTCTTCCTCGCATAAAAAAAAAAAAGAAAAAAGAGACGATCTATGGTCGCTCCCAAGGTGCTCCAGTAGAGACGATCTATGGTCGCTCCCAAGGTGTCCCGGTAGAGACGATCTATGGTCGCTCCCAAGGTGTTCCGGTAGAGACGATCTATGGTCGCTCCCAAGGTGTTCTGGTAGAGACGATCTATGGTCGCTCCCATCCTCGTGAGACGATCTATGGTCGCTCCGAGAGTGTCATGGTAGAGACGACCCATTGTCGCTCCCTCCCTCGTGAGATGATCTACGGTCGCTCCGAGGGCATGCAGAGTAGAGAGACGTCCCCATGGCAGGAGACTGGAGCCCAGGCGTCCTGTCCCAGAGTGACCCAGACAGGCCTCCCAGCCTCCCCTGGTCTCTGTACCCTACCCCTGGCTCTAGAGCAGACGCACCTGACGGACCCCAGTGGAAGTCGCTGCTGCAGCTCTCCCCTGTTGGCGCCCCTAGATGCTGGAGACCGCAGCCCACAGTCTCTCTCGGCTCTCCCCAGGACACTCGGGCGTGATCTCTCTACGCCCCCACGACACCGGGACCTATCACAGAGGTTCCTGGAGCTATTCGGCCCCAGTCCCGAGGACCACATGCCGGAGCCAAGTCCGGAAGCCACAGGAAGTCCAGGACGTGAGAGGACGCCCTTACGAGGTATCCCGTGCCCTCTCGGCACGCCTCGCATTGACGGTGCCCCTAGCCCAGCATGATCACCAATGACATGTTCCCGCCTATCCCCCTGATGAATAAGTGTGATATTGTAACATGCGTGATTTAGGTTAAGTGTGATTTCCCCTAATGTAAGTATTGTGCACTGTTTTCATATAGTGAATATCGGGGTAAATCAGATCACAGTGAGAAGTTAAAGGACGAGAGTGTGGAACAAGATCTGATTGACTATACGTGTGAGTGACATCTCTGTTATATAATTAATAAGCCTGTGCCTATAAAGACATACCCCTATTACTGTGAAGGAATATTGTGAAAGGAAGTATTAATAGTATTCTCTCTTTCCCCCACGCTGTGGAACAAGATCTGATTGACAATACGTGTGCGTGACATCTCTGTTATACAATTAATATGCCTGTGCCTATAAAGACATACCCCCATTACTGTGAAGGAATATTGTGAAAGGAAGTATTAATAGTATTCTCTCCTTCCCCCACGCTACTCATAAATCTTGTTTACCACCCGCCTCACTCCCATATCTCAAGTAAGTGTAAATCAAGGATAAAATCAATTACCAAAGTATTTTGGCTAGTGGAAACCATATAAACTTCATGGCTAATATCTGCCGCCTTCCAGTATTACCATAACTTTCCCCTAGCCGTCACAAGTCATTCCCCGCACCTCCCCTATCTCCTCCTAGTGAGTCTCAACCCTCTCCCAGCGCCCCCGCGCGCGCGCCTATATTTACTGCACTCCTGATACACTAGGATTGTTTGTGTTGTCATTAGTATCAGAGAAGCAAGTATCCTGCGAGATACACATATCCTAGATAAGGTTTTATATTGCTATATATTGTGCTGTAATATCTGCTGATTTGTCCTGTGTCTGACTGTGGTAATATACGTGTAAAGGTTGTTGCCTAGAGTTTTTGTGTCCTGCCTCTATTTATTGCACTAGCTCCGGTCTCGAAAGAGGACCCCGCTCCACGTAAGGTGAAATAGGAATGAGAAGTCGAGCCTAATTTCACCTAGCATTACTCTGGTGGCCAGCGGTGGTTCTAGACCCGGGCGTAGAAGAGAGGTAATCAGGAAATATTTGGCAAAATGGCAACTAAACCGCACGTTCAGTTACCCAAGTTTGACACCGACCAGTATGATATACACACATATCTGGCAATAATTAAACCCTTACTGGATATTGGCTTTGAAAATGACCAACAAAAAATTGCAGTCACACTACCCCTGTTGGGTAAAAAGGCGGCGAACATAGCGCCGAAAGTCGTCCCAGAACTCACCTGGCAGAACTTTGCAAAGTTCACTGTACAAGCCATCACCCCATCATTGGGGAAAGTAGTGGCTTTATCCAAATTGGATAGTTTTTCATTCGACTGGGATTTAGATAATACCCTGATACAGGCAAGACGCCTGGTTACTGCTGCCTACCCGGAGGCAGATGATGAAATCCGGTATCATCATACATTTAATACTCTGCTCAGAGTACTCTCAAGTGTTGTGAGACAACACTTCACTATCCATGATCCAACAGGAGACATGGATAGAGATATCAGTTTAATGAGGCGCTTTTTAGCCGTCCATGCCATCCCACAACGCATCAGCGAAATAAATCAATTCCCCGTTGACCTCATCACCGTCAACTCGTGGGAATTTTCTCTGTGCTACCACGGATGCCCGATCCACGACATCCGTGAGCAGCTAGAAGCTGCCCGGTGCAGCCAAATGACATGAGGGCGCTTACAAACCTCCCCACCATACGCAAATTCCCCTAAGCCTCAGGGGAAGAAAATATAAAAAGGGAAACACAAAAAGCGCCCCCCCACTGCCCCCGCATCCCACCGTAATGGCGGGGGCCACCTCACCTCTCCCCCAGAGTACGACAGGGGAGAACGTTATCTTTCCTTTTCCTCCCCTCTCACTATCTCTTCTGTTCTACCTTCCCCTATTCCTGCCCCTAGTTCTAACCTTCCCACCCCAAACACCACTATACCCCCTCAACACAAAACCGGCCTCCCTCTTCACAGGCCTCCCAGGACCCTCTCATCTTCCCCTAACCTACTTCCTAAAACCACCTCCCCCAGTCTACTGCCTTCCACCTCCCACCCCGCGCCACCCACCACCACCACTTCACCACCGTTCGCTTTCCCCGCCCACACGGTTAACTCATTCACCTTCCCTATCACACCCTCCTCCTCATCCCCGAGCATTCAAACAACCCCGTGAGGCCGCATCTCCCCACCACCACTGGCTCTCTCTCCCCCTACCACCTCAGCCTCCACCGCCTCCACCACCCCCCGCACCTCACCTAACATCTCACCCACCACACCTCGCTCACCCTCACCCCTTCCTTCCGCCGCCTCACCCTTTCCACCCAAGCCCACGTGCCCCGCCCACCCCGCCGCCCCCGCAGGACAACCCACTACCACCGCCCTCTCCCCTCCACACCTACGCACGCCCACTCCGACGATCTCACCTTCTGCGCCCCCAATGCGCGCGACAGCCCGTGCTAACCGACCCCGCCCACCCCGCACGCCTACTTCCCCACCCACACCCACCCTCAGAACCACCACCACCACCCCCTCCGGCCGACTCTCATGCCCACCCACCTCTCCACGACTTCACACCATCAAGCTACATCAGGCCCAAATCTCCTCTACCTGTACTCCCCAGAGACTCAACGCCGCATTACCATGGCACAAAACCTGGCCCTTAACTGCAGTACCCAGAATTCAAATCCCAACCACACCGACAGCCACACCAGGCAAGATGAGAGTGAAACGGGCCATATGGGCACCTACCCTTGGCAGGAACCACAGACTCCGTGGGCCACACCACCTGCTAAACCTCCTCCAGTCTACCACTGCCACCTCCACACTCTTCCTCACCTACGACCCAGCACAAGAACAGAACTCCTACACTGTCACCTGGCGAACTACGCTGCAACACCTCCAGCCCGTCTGCACCACCTCCAACACACAAGCGTTCCACCTCCAGCCACGGGAACATGACTTTTTACGGGGGGAGAGTGGTAAAATGCGTGGCTTGAAAAATAGTGCCCCCGGAGAATACCATAGTACCCCCGACGACAGGGCAAGCCAAGAACAGCGTAGTGTGCCCACAGATATGCCGACACCCCCACACGGACTCCACGGGGTTGCCGCCACCAGCCACCACCACTCCGGGCAACAGCGACACATGTCAGCCCGAGCCGTGCGCCCCTATGACATGCAGCCACCACGCCTACGCCACCGTAGGAGAAGGACACTACCTTCGCGTAGTGGAATTGCTGAGCTGGCTAGTGGTGGAGTTAGAAACCATACTCCAGATGGCGCCCCTCTGGTAGAGACGATCTATGGTCGCTCCCAAAGTGTTCCGGTAGACGATCTATGGTCGCTCCCAAGGTGTTCAGGTAGAGATGATCTATGGTCGCTCCCAAGGTGTTCTGGTAGATACGATCAATGGTCGCTCCCAAGGTGTTCCGGTAGAGACAATCTATGGTCGCTCGCAAGGTGTTCAGGTAGAGACGATCAATAGTCGCTCCCAAGGTGTTCAGGTAGAGACGATCTATGGTCGCTCCCAAGGTGTTCCGGTAGAGACGATCTATGGTCGCTCGCAAGGTGTTCCGGTAGAGACGATCTATGGTCGCTCCCAAGGTGCTCTGGTAGAGACGATCTATGGTCGCTCCCAAGGTGTCCTGGTAGAGACGATCTATGGTCGCTCCCAAGATGTTCCGATAGAGACGATCTATGGTCGCTCCCAAGGTGTTCCGGTAGAGACGATCTATGGTCGCTCCCGAAGTGTTCCAGTAGAGACGATCTATGGTCGCTCCCAAGGTACTCTGGTAGTGACGATCTATGGTCGCTCCCAAGGTGTTCCGGTAGAGACGATCTATGGTCGCTCCCAAGGTGTTCCGGTAGAGACGATCTATGGTCGCTCCCATCCTCGTGAGACGATCTGTGGTCGCTCCGAGAGTGTCATGGTAGAGACAACCCATTGTCGCTCCCTACCTCGTGAGACGATCTACGGTCGCTCCGAGGGCGTGCAGAGTAGAGAGACGTCCCCATGGCAGGAGACTGGAGCCCAGGCTTCCTGTCCCAGAGCGACCCAGACAGGCCTCCCAGCCTCCCCTGGTCTCTGTACCCTACGCCTGGCTCTAGAGCAGACGCACCTGACGGACCCCAGTGGAAGTCGCTGCTGCAGCTCTCCCCTGTCGGCGCCCCTAGACGCTGGAGACCGCAGCCCACAGTCTCTCTTGGCTCTCCCCAGGACACCCGGGCGTGATCTCTCTACGCCCCCACGACGCCGGGACCTATCACAGAGGTTCCTGGAGTTATTCGGCCCCAGTCCCGAGGGCCACATGCCGGAGCCAAGTCCGGAAGCCACGGGAAGTCCAGGACGCGAGAGGACGCCCTTACGAACTATCCCGTTCCCTCTCGGCACGCCTCGCATTGACGGTGCCCCTAGCCCAGCATGATCACCGATGACATGTTCCCGCCTGTCCCCCTGATGAATACGTGTGATATTGTAACATGCGTGATTTAGGTTAAGTGTGATTTCCCCTAATGTAAGTATTGTGCAGTGTTTTCATATAGTGAATATCGGGGTAAATCAGATCACAGTGAGAAGTTAAAGGACGAGAGTGTGGAACAAGATCTGATTGACTATACGTGTGAGTGACATCTCTGTTATACAATTAATAAGCCTGTGCCTATAAAGACATACCCCCATTACTGTGAAGGAATATTGTGAAAGGAAGTATTAATAGTATTCTCTCCTTCCCCCATGCTACTCATAAATCTTGTTTACCACCCGCCTCACTCCCATATCTCAAGTAAGTGTAAATCAAGGATAAAATCAATTACCAAAGTATTTTGGCTAGTGGAAACCATATAAACTTCACGGCTAATATCTGCCGCCTTCCAGTATTACCATAACTTTCCCCTAGCCGTCACAAGTCACTCCCCGCACCTCCCCTATCTCCTCCTAGTGAATTCCAACCCCTTCCCCGCGCCCCCGCGCGCGCGCCTATATTTACCGCACTCATGATACACTAGGATTGTTTGTGTTGTCATTAGTATCAGAGAAGCAAGTATCCTGCGAGATACGCATATCCTAGATAAGGTTTTATATTGCTATATATTGTTCTGCAATATCTGCTGATTTGTCCTGTGTCTGACTGTGGTAATATACGTGTAAAGGTTGTTGCCTAGAGTTTTTGTGTCCTGCCTCTATTTATTGCACTAGCTCCGGTCTCGAAAGATGACCCCGCTCCACGTTAGGTAAAATAGGAACGAGAAGTCGAGCCTAATTTCACCTAGCATTACAATTCAAAGTCGAAGTTCCTCCCCCCCCCTTTGTTTTTTTCTTTGGTGAATACTTTATCAGCCATTGAGGGGAGACTAAGTTGAGTACCCTTTGTATTATCAACAATTAAGTTAAACAGAACAAACCTGATAAATAATGATGGGATAAAATTACCATCATTACACTGGGGAACAACAACGGTGGGATAAAAATCCTACCATTAATCTGGTGGCAGAAGCGGTGGGATCATCGTTCCCCAGTTAGTGGCGTTGGTGAGAAAGTGAAGGGAAGTGACTAGCAAAGAGAGTGAGAATGTTAAGGGTAGCATTGGTTGGTTACTCCCAAATACCTCTGCAACTCTATGTTCGGGACATGGAGATCAGAATCTTTCGGACAAGTGGGGGCAAGGTTAGGAATTTCTTTCAGGACCCCCGATTAAATTCTGCATTGGAGTGGGAATGTGACCTTGTATTTTTGTGGATTGGAAGTAATGATATTGACCAAAATACTACCCCCTCAAGAAATTTTTCGCAGAATAAAGACTGTTACCAGGGAGCTAGAGAAACAATGCTGCGCCAGGGTGATTGTTTGCCAATTAGAACCAAGAGTGTACCAGGGAGTAAGTGCCCCTATTTCATCCGAGGACTATAAAACCGTAAGGAACTCTGTCAATCAGAAAATTCGCCGACGCTTTCCTGATCAAAACCTGCAACTTAACTGGGCTTACTATAGTAATAATCTAGATGATGGAGTACACTGGAGAGGTGCAGTTAGACGGCGAGTGGATGCAAAATTTATCAAAATTATTGAGGCCTACAGAGACGATGTAAGTGACTAGACCTACTCAAAGGTAATGAAGGTGTTCACAAACAAAATCCACAATTTTTTTTACAAACACTAAAAGAGTGAAAGCATTCCAAAATCTAATTTTCTGAGCAAGGGTGGAAAAGATAATTAGGGTCACCAGGTCTCCGTATGGACAATTATTTGGATAATCGCAGCCGGAAGCTGATCATCCATCCCAAACAATAACAGATCATGTAACTATCCAATTAGATGAGGCGGATAAGCAATTCGGTACAGCGAATAGAACGTTGCCTTCACACTCGACCCCTTGTTCGCACAGCATGACTTCACAGGTCTCTCTCATAAAACCGCGTGATATTCCAATTTTGTAATTAAATCAGCTTCAAGGGATAGAGGCCACATCTCGCCTCGAAATGTTTTGTGAGGCGGTTGAGCTAGTTGATACCAGTAATGTGATCAGAATCCAAGTTGCCAAAAGTCGAATGGGTTCCGAACTGGCCACTTTCATCCATAATTACCAAAAGAAACATTTTGCACTGTAATGGCCCGAACTAAAAAAATTCTTCAGCGCGGAGTTTGCCATTGAATTGAGTGTAGATCGAGCTTGGCAAGAGCTAGAAAGTATGACTTATGACTGGGAAGAATCACCCCAGGTGTTTGTACATAGATTCATGTGTAAGCACGCGGCTCTTGAAACGAAGTTTCCAAGAGAAAAGTTTCCCTCACGACATAAACGAATTAAGAAGAAATTGTGGTATGGTCTTCCGCTCGAGTCCAGGGAAAAATTGGAAGGTTACCTTGATGACGGATATCCACTCCGTAAATTCACTGACAGGATCGAAAATGAGAGGCAGCTTCTCGAAGAGAGGTACACCACCCGAGTTAATGCGATGCCGGATAGGGACAATAAAAGTGAAGTTCCCTCAAATACAAATGTAGTGTATACTCCACCAAGACCATCCCATGTTAACCGTCAACCCGAGCCAGACAAAGAAGTGACTGAATTGAAAGCTCAATTAAGGGATTTGAAAACATATTTAGAACAACTCAACCAAAAACAATCTACTCCTCCTGTAACACCGAGGCGAAAATACTGTAGTTATTGTCTGAAGAGTTCACACACGTTGCAAGAATGTTGGGCAAAACCACCACCAGGCCACTGTTTTGATTGCCGTAGGTTGGGATGTCGTAGAGGCAGTCATGACTGCCCAGGTCGCATAAACCACAGCGCAGCGACGTGGAACAATAACAGATTTCACCAACCCAGTCCAAATGCGAGGCAGACCGCCAACCAAACAAAGTTCCCCCATCAGTCTATTTGATTAACCGCAGGCATAACATTGCCTATGATAAGTGTCAGTGTGAATAATAAAGTAGTGGAAGCCGTAGTTGATACAGAGAGTGGTTACACCTTACCCAAAGAGGCCACCATGAAGCGGTTAAGAACAGAAATAAACACGAGGAGAAATCCACCGAGATTACAGGGAGTCACAGGAGCGCCGCTCCGTATCCTGGGTATGGTCAAAGTAGAGATCAGAGTGGGAGACGAGAAAGTTCATCAACAGTGGTGTCCAGTCGTCCCGAACGCCTACTTAACTACTGAAATGCTGTTGGGATGTGATGTCCTCGGACAATCTCCGTTGATCTGGAATGGTGCGCAACGAGTGCTGATGTGGGTAGGAGCCCCGTACGTCGTAAACTATGTTCCGCAGTGGAAAGGAAAGTTGAGCGAGTCCAGGCCACACCTATCAGGGCCGTCAGGAACCCTTAACAGTTGAAACAGATTAATCTCTTAACAGTAGAGAGGTTCACCCCATATCAAACCAGATTCATAGCCGTGCCAGTCAGTGAGGAGCCTAAAACCACTTTACTGTTTTACCCACAAACGCGTTTCACTCATAATAGTCACCCTGACATATTACAAGTGAATTCAGAGGGTTTAGTCTATTTACCTCTCAATAATGGTGCTGAACAAGATAAACTGTTTCGGAAAGGTACCATTCTAGGCTCATAAGAAATTATTGACGACCCTCCTGAAAGTACAGTCAGCTCAGTTACCAAAATTCATAATGACCTGATCCCTACCAGTGATCGAACTGATGAAAGCGGAACTCGTGTTCAACGACTCCGAAAGCTAATTGACGAACAGACATGGCCTCACTTAGCTTTAGCTCAACAAGAAGAACTAGCTAACGAAATTCTGCAACACGATCCCCTCTTCAGTTTGGAAAAAGGAGAACTAGGAACCATCAGCGGTCCCCCCGTTCACATTAAAGTAGCAGACCCACAGCCCAGCCGTGGACCGATCGATCGATATCCTGAACAAGCTAAACAGGTGATCGCTGAAATGTTGCAAGACATGGAAGAGAGAGAAATTATTGAAAGA
Organism: Coenobita brevimanus; assembly: GCF_032717465.1. Lineage (NCBI taxonomy): Eukaryota > Metazoa > Arthropoda > Malacostraca > Decapoda > Coenobitidae > Coenobita > Coenobita brevimanus. The sequence goes on along the minus strand of NC_136960.1, from coordinate 8,476,970 downwards.
TCAACAGCTGCCTGGTTACCTCCTATTGCATTAGTTAACAAACCAGATGGCAGCAAGTGCATGTGTTTAGATTATTGTCACGTGAATCAACATCTAGCCACGGATATCTATCCACTGCCCAGACTAGAAGAATTAGTCAAGCAGGCCGCAGGTCATAATTACTATGTGACTCTTGATATGCGTGAGGCATATTTTCAAATCATGTTGGACTAGGAGAGCCGTGATTTAACCACATTCAGTGATGGAGTCACCCTTTACAGATTTAGGCGCTTACCATTCGGACTAAAATGTTCACCAGCCATATTTTCCCGACGAATGCAAGACATTCTTACTCCATTGTTGAAACAAGGCTGGGTAAAGAATTATTTGGACGATTTAATAATTTGGGCTGATGAATTCCCCATGTTGTTGAGTCGCTTACAGCAACTATTCACTTTACTGACACAGAATGGGGCCAAGAAAAATTTAAGCAAATGTACTTTTGGATTAAAAGAAGTAACCTTTCTTGGCCATAAAATCTCAGTGGCCGGGAGTAAACCGGACCCAAAAAACATAGAGGCTATCAACAAAATGAAAAGACCCACAAAAGTCAAAGAAGTCCGGAGATTCCTTGGGATGTGCAGGTTTTACCGAAAACACGTACCTTCGTTCACGAAAATAGCAGCTCCCCTTACTAACTTAACAAGATCCGGAGTAGCGTTCAAATGGTCAGACGAGTGCCAATCCGCGTTTGTTCAATTGAAGTCGTGTTTAGTGAATGCGCCAGTATTGGTAAGAGCCTGTGTGACTCGACCATTCATTGTAACCACCGACGCGAGCAACACCCATAGTGGTGGCGTATTGAGCCAGACACAACCAGACAACTCCAACTTACCTATTGGTTACTTTTCCAAAAAGCTCAATCCCTGCGAGAGAAAATATTCCACAACTGACAAAGAAGCATTGGCAGTCGTTCTCACATGCCGCAACTTCCACCATTACTTGCGGGGTTCCCACTTTACTATCTTGACAGACCATCAACCGCTTACCAGCATTTTTAAGCGAAAAACAAAATCCCCACATATGAACCGATGGATTCTCGAGATGCGCGAGTACAACTACAACATGCAATATGTCAAGGGTAAATATAATATAGTCGCCGATCAGCTTTCTAGACCTGTCAGAGTAATATTCCACCAGTCAGAAACCAACTGGCTTGGATTTAGCCGAGACGAAGTGAGAAATAAGCAGCGAAAAGAACCCATGTGGGATCACCGCCGGATTAAGGGGAGGGCCCAAGGGGCCCGGGCCCTGGGCCACCCACCAAGAGGGGGCCTCCCACCAGAGCAACTTGTGTTCATTTCATTTCGTGTTTATGCATTACATATTACAGCATTGGATGAATAGTCCCCGTTCAGTATTTCCTAACTAAAAGTGTCCTATTTATATATTAGGATTTAGGTTACCAGTCTGTGGTGTATGCCACTGGGGGAGTTGGAAAGGGGTCCTCCCTTCCAAGCGGGCCCCGGGTCTCCCACATGCTTAATCCAGCCGTGTGTGGGATGAGTTAGCTAGGTACTTGAGGAGTGAGAAGCTCCCTATTAAAAGACTACCGAAAGCCATGTTGAGCCAGTTTGCGTTGATTGACGATCTATTATATTTTGCTCAGGAAACAAATAATGGTAGCATCCAATATTGCTTGGTGATTCCTAAGTCATTAACAAAAGAAGCTATAAAACACGCTCATGAAATCTCAGGACATCTAGGTCAAAAGAAAACCATCAAAAAGGCAGAAGAGCTATTCTATTGGCCAAATCTAAAAGTAGATGTATGCGAGTATGTCAAATAGTGTCCCACTTGCCAAAGATTCAAAGGTGAAACTGGGTTACAGCAACCTTGGAAAGGTTTCCTGCCTGTAAGTAAACCATTGGAACGTATCGGGATCGACTTGACCGATATGGTTGCTGGAGCTCAGGGCTACTGATATGTCCTTACTGTGATAGATCACTACAGTAGGTTTGTGAAATATTACCCACTCAGAGACAAACATACACAACACATCATACACTATCTTGGGCAATACTTCACCGACTTTGGGACGCCACGAGGTATCGTCCTGGACAACGGCAGAGAGTTCACGAGTGGAGAATTCAAGAAGTTCTGCCGAAGGAACCAGGTGGACTTGTTCAACGTCACCCCTTATCATCCCCAGGGAAATTCCACAACCGAAAGGATGCATAGGACTATGAAAAGTATCCTAGCATCCCTCTGCAACAGGCACCCCTTGCATTGGCCTCAGCTGCTCCAGTCGTGCCATACCGTCATAAATCAAGCGGTGCACTCGAGCACGGGACAACAGCCCTATTATGCCTTCTTCTGACGCCATCCCCCTCACCTCATTGGTACCTTATTGCCTTCCGTGGACGCAGAGGAGGACGACCTAGCGATAGCACACACCCTTATTAAAAGTACCCACCAAAAAATGACCAGGCGATACCGGGATGTGGCCAACAGGCGAAGGAGAGTGCAGAAGGTTGGGGCCAATAGCTTGGTGTGGGCGAAAAAAGAAACCATACAGCTGGGTACCTGTAGGAAACTGAATGCCAAATGGGACGGCCCGTATAAAGTGATCGAAGTGTTGCTAGATGGAAGTGTTTATACCACTGAAAATGTATTTAGTGGCAACAGAATACAAAGGGCTGCTGAAAAGGTAAAACCATATTACGGTACCAAGGAATAGCTCTTAACCGTTGCAACAGGAGCTCGCCCCGGAGCCTGAAGATGAGCGATTACCACCGTGAGTGAGGAATGCTCCTCGGAGGCTCATAGAGGAGTGTTAAACAGAAAAGTAGAGATAAGTGCATGAGATGAATGTTGTGAAACATAACTGCCTGAGGTCGTGTTCCGGGTGGACTCATCCCTGAGGAGAGGGTGTAAAAAGAAAAAAAAAAAAAAAAGAGAAAAGTGTTCTGGTTGGAACCGGGAAGTGCCTTACTTCGAGGAGAGTGATCAATCCCCTCACCTTACAGTTAGCACAGTTTGTGAGGTAGTGGAGTCTTCAGGACAGAATGAGCCCTCACCTTCTTGCGGGCGGAATGCTGGAAACAAAAGAACCGAGTGAATGTAAATGCGAATGGAAGAGTGGAAGGAAGCGCCCCCGTGGTGATCTCACTCTCGAGAGACCCTGTCAAGCTCCGGTGAGCGACAAGCTATCCTCCAAAACCTGAGGCTGACTGGGGCATAAATTCCCTCATCACATCAAGTGTAAGGAGTGATCATACCTCCTAATGAAGTGAGTATACGACTTTCCGAGGTACGCATTAGGTGTTTCATGTGGACCAACAGGTGCCACCGATTGTGGGGGAAAAATGTTCCAATTCAAAGTGTTAATAGCAGTTATAGGGGTAACAACATTCCGTCCATGCATATGTCATAGATGATTGAATTGGGTAAAATTTGTCTTCTGAACGTGGGAGCCGTGTAATGCCACAAATTTAGTATTCATGTATATGTTTAGAGGTACTGTAATTTCTAAGTTAGATAGAGTGTAATCTGAATACTAGTCTATAAGGCTCCTGTTCTAAGTAGTAGTTCATGTGTTAATGATCGATATAGGGACAACTTTATTTTTATATGTATCTATGCATAGGTAGTGTAACTGGGAGTGTTGAGCTATGGGAGTTCACCCATCTGGTAGGTAACGAATAACAGATGTGGGCAACATCTCCTTGCTTGTGGTGCGTCGTTGGCGGGCGCCAAGTTTAAATCTTAAACAGAATAATAATGGGTGTGCAATTCTTTCCATATCATTGTTGTGAAAAGCTTACTAATGAAGCTGCTAGAATCCAAATATGTGAAATTAATAGTCAGAAAAGGCAAAGATAATGTAATTTGTGAGGATCAAGTAGTTCCGCTTGCCTTAGCGGTCACTAGATGGCATAAGCTACCCCAAACTCAGGGCGGGATGGCGGTAAATTCAGTATTTAACTGTAGTAAGGAATGAATCCCAAATTTTCCCCAATTCAATCAAAAGTCCTAACGTCATGTGTACTCCACTATATAAATAGTGAAGAGAATTAAAACCCACCATATCGCAAAAACTGTCTCATTTGACTAGCAGTAGCGTCCCTATGTGCCCAGTTAAGCCGCATTGGCTAATCAGACGTTGTGGGTAACAGACGTTGTTTCAGGTGAGCTGTACATATGCGTCCTTTCTCCCCCCATTGCTTGTTTTCATTCTTGCTTGTTGTGAACAATATGAAGTAATGTTGTTAAAAGCTTAACGTAGACATTGGCTAACCAGACGTTGTGGGTAACAGACGTTGTTTCAGTCCACAGACACCGTGACTTTGGGGTTGCACGAGGCCATCATGTAATATTGCCCATAGACTCGTTGTACACACACACACTACCCACAAATAGATTTATAATTGAATGTAGTAGCAATTGAATTATGAATCCATCAGGTGAACCTTTTTTTTTTTTTTATAGTGGATAATGTATAGAATTTTGAAAGTTAATGTGATCAGTAATGGAAAAGCGAATTTAATTCGTTTTTTTTTTCTCTCTCTCTCTCTCCTTTTATTAATAGGTTAGAAATATTAGGAGTGTTAAAGTGAATTTAGTGGTTGTAAGGAAATGTAATTTTGAATTGTTCCTCGAGCCTAAGCAAGCCCGAGTGATTATGGAATATTAGTGAATTGTGTGATGAGTTTAGACTGGCCCGACGTAGTAGTGCATGAGTGAATATTTTTGGTTCGAGGCTATGCCAGCCCGAAAAGACAGTCCATGTCATTGAATGTCCCAGTCTTGAGGCTATTGACGAGCCCAAGAATAACTGATTATCGAGAATGAAATGTGATGAACTCAGGAGTCATTGTTAAATATTCAAATTGTTTCGCTTGGTAACAGTACTGTATTACTATCGCCCAAACTAGTACTTAATTTACAACTCTTTTCATATTATTAAAGGTCATGTAATTCAAAAAAATGTCTGTTGTTTAACAAGTATAGATTTATTAAAGTAGAGTAAAGTATATGCAATTTTGATATCCAACCAAGGGAATTTTGTCCTCTCACGCATGACTCACTCCCCTACCAGTTCAAGATTCCTCCGCTTTGGGAACGACTAACCCACGTGGTACTAACGTATTCTCGACTCGGCTAAAAATACAAATGCTACCAAAAATATCCTTTATGCAATTAACCTTTATCATTCAAAGTCGAAGTTACTACCCCCCCCCTTTGTTTTTTTCTTTGGTGAATACTTTATCAGTCATTGAGGGGAGACTAAGTTGAGTACCCTTTGTATTATCAACAATTAAGTTAAACAGAACAAACCTGATAAATAATGATGGGATAAAATTACCATCATTACACTGGGGAACAACAATCATGGGATAAAAATCCTACCGTTACTCTGGTGCCAGAAGCGGTGGGATCATCGTTCCCCAGTTAGTGGCGTTGGTGAGAAAGTGAAGGGAAGTGACTAGCAAAGAGAGTGAGAATGTTAAGGGTAGCATTGGTTGGTTACTCCCAAATACCTCCGCAACTCTATGTTCAGGACGTGGAGATCAGAATCTTTCGGACAAGTGGGGGCAAGGTTAGGAATTTCTTTCAGGACCCCCGATTAAATTCTGCATTGGAGTGGGAATGTGACCTTGTATTTCTGTGGACTGGAAGTAATGATATTGACCAAAATACTACCCCCTCATGAAATTTTTCACAGAATAAAGACTGTTACCAGGGAGCTAGAGAAACAATGCTGCACCAGGGTGATTGTTTGCCAATTAGAACCAAGAGTGTACCAGGGAGTAAGTGCCCCTATTTCATCCGAGGACTATAAAACCGTAAGGAACTCTGTCAATCAGAAAATTCGCCGACGCTTGCCTAATCAAAACCTGCAATTTAACTGGGCTTACTATAGTAATAATCTAGATGATGGAGTACACTGGAGAGGCGCAGTTAGACGGCGAGTGGATGCAAAATTTATCAAAATTATTGAGGCCTACAGAGACGATGTAAGTGACTAGACCTACTCAAAGGTAATGAAGGTGTTCACAAACGAAATCCACAATTCTTTTACAAACACCAAAAGGGAGAAAGCATTCCAAAATCTAATTTTCTGAGTAAGGGTGGAAAAGATAATTAGGGTCACCAGGTGTCTGTATGGACAATTATTTGGACAATCGCAGCCGGAAGCTGATCATCCATCCCAAACAATGAGAGATCATGTAACTATCCAATTAGATGAGGCGGATAAGCAATTTGGAACTGCGAATAGAACGTTGCCTTCGCACTCAACCCCTTGTTCGCACAGCATGACTTCACGTCTCTCTCATAAAACTGCGCGATATTCCAATTTTGGAATTAAATCAGCTTCAAGGGATGGAGGCCACATCTCGCCTCGAAATGTTTTGTGAGGCGGTTGAGCAAGTTGATACCAGTAATGCGATCAGAATCCAAGTTGCCAAAAGTCGAATGGGTTCCGAACTGGCCACTTTCATCCATAATTACCAAAAGAAACATTTTGCACTGTCATTGCCCGAACTAAAAAAATTCTTCAGCGCGGAGTTTGCCATTGAATTGAGTGTAGATCGAGCATGGCAAGAGCTAGAAAATATGACTTATGACTAGGAAGAATCACCCCAGGTGTTTGTACATAGATTCATGTGTAAGCACGCGGCTCTTGAAACGAAGTTTCCAAGAGAAAAGTTTCCCTCACGACATAAACGAATTAAGAAGAAATTGTGGTATGGTCTTCCGCTCGAGTCCAGGGAAAAATTGGAAGGTTACCTTGATGACGGATATCCACTCCGTATATTCATTGACAGGATCGAAAATGAGAGGCAGCTTCTCGAAGAGAGGTACACCACCCTAGTTAATGCAATGCCGGATAGGGACAATAAAAGTGAAGTTCCCTCAAATACAAATGTAGTGTATACTCCACCAAGACCATCCCATGTTAACTGTCAACCCGAGTCAGACAAGGGAGTGACTGAATTGAAAGCTCAATTAAGGGATTTGAAAACAAATTTAGAACAACTCAACGAAAAACAATCTACTGCTCCTGTAACACCGAGGCGAAAATACTGTAGTTATTGTCTGAAGAGTTCACACACGTTGCAAGAATGTTGGGCAAAACCACCACCAGGCCACTGTTTTGATTGCCGGAGGTTGGGATGTCGTAGAGGCAGTCATGATTGCCCAGGTCGCATAAACCATAGCGCAGCGACACGGAGCAATAACAGATTTCACCAACCCAGTCCAAATGTGAGGCAGACCGCCAACCAAACAAAGTTCCCCCATCAGTCTATTTGACTAACCGCAGCCATAACATCACCTACGATAAGTGTCAGCGTGAATAATAAAGTAGTGGAAGCCATAGTTGATACAGGTGGTTACACCTTACTCAAAGAGGCCACCATGAAGCAGTTAGGAACAGAAATAAACACGAGGAAAAATCCACCGAGATTACAGGGAGTCACAGGAGCGCCGCTCCGTATCCTGGGTATGGTCAAGTAGAGATCAGAGTGGGAGACGAGAAAGTTCATCAACAGTGGTGTCCAGTCGTCTTGAACGTCTACTTGACTACTGAAATGTTGTTGGGATGTGATGTCCTCGGACAATCTCCGTTGATCTGGAATGGTGTGCAACGAGCGCTGGTGTGGAGAGGAGCCCCGTACGTCGTAAACTATGTTCCGCAGTGGAAAGGAAAGTTGAGCGAGTCCAGGCCACACCTATCAGGGCTATCATGAACCCTTAACAGTTGAAACAGATTAATCTCTTAACAGTAGAGAGGCTCACCCCATATCAAACCAGATTCATAACCGTGCCAGTCAGTGAGATGCCTAAAACCACTTACTGTTCTACCCACAAGCACATTTCAGTCATAATAGTCACCCTTACATATTACAAGTGAATTCAGAGGGTTTAGTCTATTTACCCCTCAATAATGGAGCTAAACAAGATAAACTGTTTCGGAAAGGTACCATTCTAGGCTCATATGAAATTATTGACGACCCTCCTGAAAGTAAAGTCAGCTCAGTTACCAAATTTCATAATGACCTGATCCCTACCAGTGATCGAACTGATGAAAGCGGAACTAGTGTTCAACGACTCCGAAAGCTAATTGACGAACAGACATGGCCTCACTTAGCTTTAGCTCAACAAGAAGAACTTGCTAACGAAATTCTGCAGCACGATCCCCTCTTCATTTTGGAAAAAGAAGAACTAGGAACCATCAGCGGTCCCCCCGTTCACATTAAAGTAGCAGACCCACAACCCAGCCGTGGACCGATCTATCGATATCCTGAACAAGCTAAACAGGTGCTGAAACGTTGCAAGACATGGAAGGGAAAGAAATTATTGAAAGATCAATAGCTGCCTGGTTATCTCCTATTGCATTAGTTAACAAACCAGATGGCAGCAAGCGCATGTGTTTAGATTATCGTCACGTGAATCAACATCTAGCCACGGATATCTATCCACTGCCCAGACTAGAAGAATTAGTCGAGCAGGCCGCAGGTCATAATTACTATGTGACTCTTGATATGCGTGAGGCATATTTTCAAATCATGTTGGACGAGGAGAGCCGTGATTTAACCACATTCAGTGATGGAGTCACCCTTTACAGATTTAGGCGCTTACCATTCGGACTAAAATGTTCACCAGCCATATTTTCCCGACGAATGCAAGACATTCTTACTCCACTGTTGAAACAAGGCTGGGTAAAGAATTATTTGGACGATTTAATAATTTGGGCTGATGACTTCCCCATGTTGTTGGGTCGCTTACAGTAACTATTCACTTTACTGACACAGAATGGGGCCAAGCTAAATTTAAGGAAATGTACTTTTGGATTAAAAGAAGTAACCTTTCTTGGCCATAAAATCTCAGTGGCCAGGAGTAAACCGGACCCAAAAAACATAGAGGCTATCAACAAAATGAAAAGACCCACAAAAGTCAAAGAATTCAAATTCAAATTCAAATAACTTTATTTCCACTAAGCAGTGGTTATTAATAAAGATACATGTTCCGATATATAGTAAGTACAGTACAATTAAAACATGAAAAATCAGTAAAAATGAAGACAAATTTAGAGCAATATAAATTCTCAATTGGGATTTTTATCTTGCAAATGCATCCAAGGTATTTCAAGTCATAACTTTTTTCTCTCTCTTAAGAAAACACAGCAGCCTAGATTTGAATACTGGTAGGCTACTGGCGTTGGTTATTAAAGCAGGCAATTCATTCCAGAGCTTCGGGCCCTGTACAGCGAGTGACCTGGCACCAGTGCCAGTGTGGACTCTTGGTACATACAGGCTATTTTGTTGTCTGGTTACACTTCCAGTCACCTTATGCACAGAAGCAAAGGACATAAACCATTCAGGGTACACACCACGCAGTATCTTATACACAGTACAGTACGTATCAAATGCATGCTTTTGTTTAATATTTAGCCATCTTAACTCTTTCAGGACTGGAGAAACATGATCGTATTTCCTCATTCCACCTACAGCAACTTTAGCAGCAAAGTTCAATAGTTTCTGGGCACTGTGTATAAGAGTTCCATTGGTTGTACCCCATATCCTAATACAATAATTAATCAAGCTCAACACAAGAGCTTGGATTATGATTATACGAGTCTGTTTCTGGAAATTGTCACTTAAACGATTTATATACATCAATGTCCCCATGACTTTTTTATTTAACTCATTAATATGCACATCAAAGCTCATATACTTATCAATATAAAGACCTAAATTTTTAACATGACTACTAGGAGTGATGTTATTGCCATCAGACTTTACAGTTGTATTAGCAGATATACGTGATAAGAGTTGTCGATTTCCAATAAAAATACACTGAGTTTTATTTGGGTTAATCATGGGACCATTCCTAAGAAAATACTGATTAGCTTTGACAAGGGTTTCTTCAGTCTTAGTGATAAGATCCTCCAGATTATTTACAGTACCAGTATGAAGGAATTGTGTATCATCAGCATATTGTGTTAATATACAGTCATTTAAATAAGCTGATATGTCATTTGTCATTTACGTAGACATTGAATAAAAGTGGACCTAGAATTGAACCTTGTGGGACCCCGTAAGTTACATTCTGCTTTGTAGATACGACATCATTTAATCGAACAGACTGAGTTCTGTTACTAATGTAACTATTAATCCAAAGCGAATCAATTTTTACCTTGGCACATTTATCTATGAGGATGTCATGGCTAACACTATCAAAAGCTTTAGAGAGGTCACACAAGGTTAACAGAGATATTTTCTTTTGGTTTATATTGTCATAAATTTCATCAGTTATAACAGTAAGAGCAGTCTCAGTAGAAAGCTTTGATTGGAAACCATGCTGATTGTTTGATAAAAGTCTCTTTGTTTCTAAAAAGATTAACAGTTGATTAGCAACTACCTTTTCTAATATTTTAGAAACAGTAGGTAATAGTGAGATGGGCCTATAATTATTAACATTGTTGATATCACCTGTTTTGAAGACGGGGACAACCAATGCGTATTTCCATGTCGTAGGGAATATACCAGTTGTGATAGAGGTGTTAATGATACAAGTTAAGTAAAACGTGATGACGTAAAGTGCGTCTTTGATGAAGCGAAGTGATATGCCATCAGAGCTGTATGAACTACTTTCCTTGACACTTTTAACTGTAAGGACTATCGTATTGGTGTTCACAGGCTGAGGCCTAAAGTATTCATCTTCTGTAAAGCTTGTTAGAGGCACGTCAAATTGATTGTTAGCAAGGATTTGTTGAGTCTTATCATATGTAGATTTACCAACGTTTGCAAAAAATCTATTAAATTCTTCTGTTTTCTCATCTTTATTTTCAAAGTTCTGATTATTAGATTTTTTATTTTTTCCTGGAACAATTTCCCTGATGACCTTCCAAGTAGCAGCAGTATCACCATTAATACTGTTAAATTGATTATGATAATGTTCAGCCTTTGACTGGCTAATAAGGACCTTTACATTTTTCTTTTCGGTTTTATACTGCTGTTGCAATTCATTATTATATCTATCAGTTTTTAGCTTTTTCTGAATGTAATTTCTATTCATAATAGCTTGGCATATTTCATCATTAAACCACGGAGAGAAAGGTCTAGTAACATTTTTGGTTACTAACAGTGCACAGGTGTTTAGACATTCCGTAATAGTGTTACGTATGTCTACCTGCACATTTACATCATCAGTAAAGAAAACCTGATTTAAAATATCACACTGCTGAAGTAAACAGGAACAAAGGGCATCACTATTATAGTTGCCAAGGTGACGAAAAGTTCTGGTAACAGGTGTGCGTTTTGGTTTGCTAATGTTCACCTTGGCAGTAATCAGGTCATGATCTGCAATGATATGAGGTACTACATCATGTGAGATTATGATGTCAGGTTTATTAGTTATAATTACATCGAGTAGAGTGGCTGATGTAGGTGTAACCCTAGTTGGTTTATCAATTATTTGGGTTAATTTATTGTTTTTGATAATATGCCTAAGCTTACTTCCAGCTGAGAGAAGGTCATCATTACAATCGCCAAGAATGAAAATGATCTTCTTCCACAGAAACGTTAGTCTAAAGATCTCCTGAATATAATCAAAGGATAAAACAGTCGCTTTAGGGTGTCTGTACACACAACCAACAATAACAGAAGGCAACTTACGACACTGTACAGTTAGCCAAATATCCTCGATTCCAGGTTGTTTTGGAATATTTACATCAAGTACAGTGGAACTTTGTGTCTTTAACATAGATACAGACACCAGCACCACGACCATTGTCATGTCTAAAAATCTTATAGTTAGGAATATCTACAGACTCATTCGGGGTGATGGGAAGAAGCCAGGTTTCGCTCACACACAAAATATCAACATTTCTTTCATACATGAGTAACTTAATTTCATCAAGATTTGATAGTAATGACTGAGCATTAATATGTTCAATAATTAGAAAATCCTTTTTAGTTACTGAGGGAGTCCCACCGGCTGTTTCTTCTTCGCCAAACCCCTATGTGTTGTAATATCTACATAGTCGGCTCTTATGGCCCAGTGCGTGGCAGTTACCACATACAAGTTTATGGTCATATCTGCAGGTCGACTGTCTGTGATTGAATTCTCCACAGTTGAAACAACCAGTTTTCCTAGAATTATGTGTTACATTATGTGCATAGCTTGAGTGATTACTTACAGCACGGTTATTTCTGGTACTGTTTCTTACCACATATGTCCTCTGCCAGTTATTTGCTTCGTATGACTGGTTGTGTTCTTCATGATGTGGATCCACGTAGAAGTGGCGTGTGTCTGTCCCTCTCGTCTGTCTCCCCAGGGCATCAGTGTAGGTGCAGGTCCCTGTAGGGTGGCTGCGGTTCGGGTCCATTGAGCTTCTACCAACATATACAGAATGGGTTCTGTGGGGATCCTTAAAAATGGTCTTCCTGTGATGGTAATCCAAATCAGTTTTAACTTTTTCCCATTCAGAACACAGGTTGAAATCACCACACTGTTTGGCAATAGTTGATAAAAGTCGTACTGCTCCTAGTCTATTTAGGATTGAGCCTGGATGAATATCATTTGCATAATAGCACATATCATCAACCTCACCAGTGCCCAGTTTAAATGCAAGATCAGTCTGGATGGTTGGTATACAGTTTGTTTCACACCACTTTAGAATGTGGTCATTCACATCATTTATTTTAGCCTGTAAAAGATCTGACTGTAGGCTGGGCACAAGCTGGCATATGTATATATTCATCTTTTCATTTTTCCTTTTTAATTCACTCACCAAAGAGCTTATATCATCTATAATTTTTTCAGGAGAGGCATTTTCTATTAAGTCAAATAAACCACCATAAATTATGCAACTTTTAGGAATCCAGTTTAATTTCTCAGCCACCCAGCACTTCATTAAATCAATAGTGGCTCCCTCCAGTGTTCTTATATGAGAAGTTATATGGAGGTCAGAGGATATTACCTGGGAGAGGTTAGTGTCACCCAGTAGGAGAGTTTTTTCACTAGGTTGTACTGGGATACGTACAGTTTCTGGGTTAGTTTGTCATTGGTTTCCACGAAATTCCTCCTCAAGTGCTGACATCCTTTGGTCTAGTCTTGCTATGAGGTGTGTGTGTCCCTCCTCTGGTGATGGGGAAGACGGGGCACCTTCAGTCACGGGGTCGGCACCTTGCTGACACTTATTCATCTGCTTTTCTAATGCCGTGACTCGCTGGTTTATTTCATCTATAAAGTAACCCTCTTCACCTGCCTGGATCAGGTTCGGTCTTTCACCTGCCCCCTCCACAGATTCGGATTCGTGGTGTCTGCATCGTTTCTCACTTTCCAAGACTGAGACACGTTGAGCCAGTGTTTCGATTGTGGTGTATGCGACCTTGATTTCTGTGTTAAGCTGTTCAACTTCCTTGTCCTTAGTTTTCAGAATTTCTTTTATATCATCAATACTTTGTATTACATGTTGATAAGATTGTTCAGTTGCTTGGTTGCATGAACTGATGTTGGTGTCAGCCACTGCAGTGTTGGTATTATCCATAATCATATTTATCAACTCATCTTTATTAACCCACACATTTTTAAAACCAAGTTCTCGGCAGTGTTTCTGTAGGTCCGGTTTAATAAAATTCTTGAGATAGTCCTTTGTTGGGTTAGTTAGAGATGGTTCACTGCTGGCCAATTGGATATTGTCCCGGGACAATGTTTCCATACTTGAGCTGGATGCCATATTAGATGTATCAGGTAAATAAATCACTCTTTGCACTAGATGGTTCGTGAACTTTGAGTACTAAATGCTACTTAGAGATATGTAGAGCAGCTTGGTCGGCTTGAGTCAAAGCTTGTGATTGGCTTTGCAAGATTTTCCAGCGGTGAAAATCAAAGGTTTCGTTGTTTTTCCTCTTGGTGCACTTTCTCGTCTCGTCTCGTCTGTTCCTTCACAAGAGTCACTTCTTTACTTTCGTCAAAATACATATAGATGATCACAAACCTTCCTAGTCTCTTGTGGAAAGACAGTCAAAACTTTTTTTGCCACATTCACTCGTCAGCCGTGTAGGTGAGCTATGGAGATTCCTTGGGATGTGCGGGTTCTACCGAAAACACGTACCTTCGTTCGCGAAAATAGCAGCTCCCCTTACTAACTTAACAAGATCCGGAGTAGCGTTCAAATGGTCAGACAAGTGCCAATCCACGTTTGTTCAATTGAAGTCGTGTTTACTGAATGCGCCAGTATTGGTAAAGCCTGTGTGACTCGACCATTCATTGTAACCACCGACGCGAGCAACACCTATATTGGTGGTGTATTGAGCCAGATACAACCAGACAACTCCAACTTACCAATTGGTTACTTTTCCAAAAAGCTCAATCCCTGCGAGAGAAAATATTCCGCAACTGACATAGAAGCATTGGCAGTCGTTCTCACGTGCCGCAACTTCCACCATTACTTGTGGGGTTCCCACTTTACTATCTTGACAGACCATCAACCGCTTACCAGCATTTTTTAGCGAAAAACAAAGTCCCCACGTATGAACCGATGGATTCTTGAGATGCGCGAGTACAAATACAATGTGCAATATATCAAGGGTAAATATAATGTAGTCGCCAATCAGCTTTCTAGACTTGTCAGAGTGATATTCCACCAGTCAGAAATCAACAGGCTTGGATTTAGCTGAGACGAAGTGAGAAATAAGCTGCGAGAAGAATCCATGTGGGATGAGTTAGCTAAGTACTCGCGGAGTGAGAAGCTCCCTACTAAAAGACTACCGAAAGCCACGTTGAGCCAGTTTGCGTTGATTGACGAACTATTATATTTTGCTCAGGAAACAAATGATGGTAGCATCCAATATTGCTTGGTGATTCCTAAGTCATTAACAAAAGAAGCTATAAAACAAGCTCATGAAATCTCAGGACATCTAGGTCAAAAGGAAACCATCAAAAAGGCAGAGGAGCTATTCTATTGGCCAAATCTAAAAGTAGATGTATGCGAGTATGTCAAACAGTGTCCCACTTGTCAAAGATTCAAAGGTGAAACTGGGTTACAGCAACCTTGGAAAGGTTTCCCGCCTGTACGTAAACCATTGGAATGTATCGGGATCGACTTGACCAATATGGTTGCTGGAGCTCAGGGCTACTGATATGTCCTTACTGTGATAGATCACTACAGTAGGTTTGTGAAATATTACCCACTCAGAGACAAACATACACAACACATCATACACTGTCTTGGGCAATACTTCACCGACTTTGGGATGCCACGAGGTATCGTCCTGGACAACGGCAGAGAGTTCACGAGTGAAGAATTCAAGAAGTTCTGCCAAAGGAACCAGGTGGACTTGTTCAACGTCACCCCTTATCATCCCCAGGGAAATTCCACCATCGAAAGGATGCATAGGACTATGAAAAGTATCCTAGCATCCCTCTGCAACAGGCACCACTTGCATTGGCCTCAGCTGCTCCAGTCGTGCCAAACCGTCATAAATCAAGCGGTGCACTCGAGCACGGGACAACAGCCCTATTATGCCTTCTTCTCACGCCATCCCCCTTGCCTCATTGGTACCTTATTGCCTTCTGTGGACGCAGAGGAGGACGACCTAGCGATAGCACACACCCTTATTAAAAGGACCCACCAAAAGATGACCAGGCGATACCGGGATGTGGCCAACAGGCGGAGGAGAGTGCAGAAGGTTGGGGTCAATAGCTTGGTGCGGGCGAAAAGAGAAACCATACAGCTGGGTACCTGTAGGAAACTGAATGCCAAATGGGACGGCCCGTATAAAGTGATCGAAGTGTTGCTAGATGGAAGTGTTTATATCACTGAAAATGTATTTAGTGACAAGAGAATACAAAGGGCTGCTGAAAAGGTAAAACCATATTACGGTACCAAGGAACAGCTCTTAGAACCGTTGCAACAGGAGCTCGCCCCTGAGCCCGCAGACGAGCGATTACCTCCGCGAGTGAGGAATGCTCCTCAGATGCTCATAGAGGAGTGTTAAACAGAAAAGTAGAGATAAGTGCATGAGACGAATGTTGTGAAACATAACTGCCTGAGGTTGTGTTCCGGGTGGACTCATCCCCGAGGAGAGGGTGTAAAAAGAAAAAAAAAAAAAAAAAGAGAAAAGTGTTCCAGTTGGAACCGGGAAGTGCCTTACTTCGAGGGGAGTGATCAATCCCCTCACCTTACAGTTAGCACGGTTTGTGAGGTAGTGGAGTCTTCAGGACAGAATGAGCCCTCACCTTCTTGCGGGCGGAATGCTGGAAACAAAAGAACCGAGTGAATGCGAATGCGAATGGAAGAGGGGAAGGAAGCGCCCCCGTGGTGATCTCACTCTCGAGAGACCCTGTCAAGCTCCGGTGAGCGACAAGCTATCCTCCAAAACCTGAGGCTGACTGGGGCATAAATTCCCTCATCACATCAAGTGTAAGGAGTGATCATACCTCCTAATGAAGTGAGTAAGCGACCTTCCGAGGTATGCATTAGGTGTTTAATGTGGACCGACAGGTGCCACCGATTGTGGGAGGAAAATGTTCCAATTTAAAGTGTTAATAGCAGTTATAGGGGTAACAACATTCCACCCATGCATATGTCACAGATGACTGACTTGGGTAAAATTTGTCTTCCGAACGTGGGAGCCGTGTAATGCCACAAATTTAGTATTCATGTATATGTTTAGAGGTACTGTAATTTCTAAGTTAGATAGAGTGTAATCTGAATACTAGTCTATAAGGCTCCTGTTCTAAGCAGTAGTTCATGTGTTAATGATCGATATAGGGACAACTTTATTTTTATATGTATATATCTCTGTATCTGTGCATAGGTAGCGTAACTGGGAGTGTTGAGCTATGGGAGTTCACCCATCTGGTAGGTAACGAATAACAGATGTCGGCAACATCCCCTCGCTTGTGGTGCGTCGTTGCCGGGCGCCAAGTTTAAACCTTAAACAGAATAATAATGGGTATGCAATTCTTTCTGTATCATTGTTGTGAAATGCTTACTAATGAAGCTGCTAGAATCCAAATATGTGAAATTAATAGTCAGAAAAGGCAAAGATAATGTAATTTGTGAGGATCAAGTAGTTCCGCTTGCCTTAGCCATCACTAGATGGCATAAGCTACCCCAAACTCAGGGCGGGATGGCGGTAAATTCAGTATTTAACTATCTATCTATCTATCTATAGCCCGACGCCCTAATCCCGCAAAGGGTGGCCGCAGACAAAACGCCTCCAAGTCACTCTGTCACCCACCATTTGACTCCCCTCCCCCCAACTCACCCCCCCCTCCCTCATATACCTCTCAACTCCATCCCTCCACCTCATCCTCGGTCTACCCCTCCCTCTCCCTCCCTCCACCTCACCTACATACACCCTCTTAGTCAGTCTTTCATTCTCCATCCTCTCCACATGTCCAAACCACCTCAGTGTATTTCTCCTAATCTTTTCAACCACATCCACATCTACCCCACAACGTTCCTTCACTTCTTCATTCGTCAACCTGTCCCTCCATGTCACTCCACATGCTCCTCTCAAGTAACTCATTTCCACTGCTCTCACTCTTGACTTGTTCCCCTCTTGCAAGGTCCACGCCTCGCTTCCATACGTCAGGGTAGGGATCACAATACCATCATGCAGTGACTTCTTAACTTCCATACTCACCTCCCTATTTCTCATCACTGCTTTCAGTGTGCCAACAACCTTCCTTCCCTGCTGTACCCTTTCACGTACTTCATCCCCCAAAGTTCCATCCTTACTCATCACACTACCCAAGTACTTGAATGCACTCACATTCTCCATATCCTCACCATCCAACCTCACTGCACACTCTGTGACTTCATTCCTCTCAAACACCATAACTTTACTTTTGTTTACATTAACTTTCAGCTTCCTCCTCCTACACACTGTCCCAAATTCATTCACCAAACCTTGCAACTCCCATTCATCTTCACTCAACAATACTGTATCATCAGCAAACAGCAACACCGGAAGCTTCCAAATCTCACCCTCATTCATTAAGGCCACCCCCACATCCACTGCCCTACCTTGTATTTAACTGTGGTAAGGAATGAATCCCAAATTTTCCCCAATTCAATCAAAAGTCCTAACGTCATGTGTACTCTACTATATAAATAGTGAAGAGAATTAAAACCCACCATATCGCGAAAACAGTCTCATTTGACTAGCAGTAGCGTCCCTATGTGCCCAGTTAAGCCACATTGGCTAACCAGACGTTGTGGGTAACAGACGTTGTTTCAGGTGAGCTGTACACATTCCTCCTTTCTCCCCCCCTTGCTTGTTTTCATTCTTGCTTGTCGTGAACAATATGAAGTAATGTTGTTAAAAGCTTATCGCAGACATTGGCTAACCAGACGTTGTGGGTAACAGACGTTGTTTCAGTCCACAGACACCGTGACTTTGGGGTTGCACGAGGCCATCATGTAATATTGCCCATAGACTCGTTGTACACACACACTTACACTACCCACAAATAGATTTATAACTGAATGTAGTAGCAATTGAATTATGAATCCATCAGGTGAACCTTTTTTTTTTTTGATAGTAGATAATGTACAGAATTTTGAAAGTTAATGTGATCAGTAACGGAAAAACGAATCTAACTCGTCAACCGTTTTTTTTTTCTCTCTTCTTTTATTAATAGGTTAGAAATATTGGGAGTGTTAAAGTGAATTTACTGGTTGTAAGGAAATGTAATTTCGAATTGTTCCTCGAGGCTAAGCAAGCCCGAGTGATTATGAAATATTAGTGAATTATGTGATGAGTTTAGACTGGCCCGACGTAATAGTACATGAGTGAATATTTTTGGTTCGAGGCTATGCCAGCCCGAAAAGACAGTCCATGTCATTGAATGTCCCAGTCTTGAGGCTATTAACGAGCCCAAGTATAACTGATAATCGAGAATGAAATGTGATGAACTCAGGAGTCATTGTTAAATATTCAAATTGTTTCGCTTGGTATGAGTATTACTATCGCCCAAACTAGTACTTAATTTACAACTCTCTTCATATTATTAAAGGTCATGTAATTCAAAAAAATGTCTGTTGTTTAACAAGTATAGATTTATTAAAGCAGAGTAAAGTATATGCAATTTTGATATCCAACCAAGGGAATTTTGTCCTCTCACGCATGACTCACTCCCCTACCAGTTCAAGATTCCTCCGCTTTGGGAACGACTAACACACGTGGTACTAACGTATTCTCGACTCGGCTAAAAATACAAATGCTACCAAAAATATCCTTTATGCAATTAACCTTTATCATTCAAAGTCGAAGTTACAACCCCCCCCTTTGTTTTTTTCTTTGGTGAATACTTTATCAGTCATTGAGGGGAGACTAAGTTGAGTACCCTTTGTATTATCAACAATTAAGTTAAACAGAACAAACCTGATAAATAATGGTGGGATAAAATTACCATCATTACACTGGGGAACAACAACGGTGGGATAAAAATCCTACCGTTACACCGTCGCCCTACCAAGCTCTCACCCAGTGGCACATGCACGAGACGAAGCTTTTACACAAAACAGCCGAATGCTGGGTACTGATCTGGGGTCGCAGAGAGCATATGTTTATAGAACAAAATATACTCAAAATTACATGATAGATCATTGGTGTAAGTTTTTGTCATACGTCGCGTTACACCCTGTATATATATATATATATATATATATAGATATATATATATATATATATATATATATATATATATATATATATATATAGATCTTTGGTGTATTTTTTTTTCATACATCTCGATATATATATATATATATATATATATATATATATATATATATATATACTGTGTATACATATATATATATATACAGTATATACCGGTATATATATATATATATATATATATATATAGACATACAACTTATCGTGCTCTCGTGTTCCTGAACTTGATTCTTCCGAATTCTCTACACTCTGGCTTCGGCTTTCCCGTCATTCTCTGACTAAATATATCTGTGCTGTTTACTTATCACCTAATTCTACTGACTATCAAAAATTCTTTGACTATCTTACTTCTACGATGGAACACATTCTATCCATTTCTCCTTTCTCTGAAATCTCCATTCTAGGAGATTTCAATGTTCACCACCACCTTTGGCTCTCCTCTCCTTTCACTGATCCACTCGGTGAAGAAGCCTACACCTTTTCTATCCTTAATGACCTAGAGCAGCTTGTACAGCACCCTACCCGTATCCCTGATCGCCTTGGAGAGAGTTCCAACATACTTGACCTCTTCCTTACAACTAATCCTTCTGCTTACACTGTTAATCTTTTCTCTCCGTTGGGCTCCTCCGATCACAACCTTATCACCTTAACCTCTCCTATCACTCCAGTACGGCCTGCGGACCCTCCAAAGAAACGTCGTCTGTGGCACTTTGGAGCTGCGGACTGGGAGGCCCTCAGGCAGTACTTCCTTGATTTTCCCTGGAATGATTATTGCTTCCATGGCCGGCAGCCATCTGGGTGTGCCTTGCGCATTATGGAGGTTATTCTTTCGGGCATGGAAGCATACATTCCTTTCTCATATCCTTTGACTAATGCACGAAAGCCTTGGTTTAATCACGCTTGTTCTAATGCTGTCCGCAACAAGGAGAGGGCCTATAAAAGGTACTGGAGCCAACCCACCCCTGAATCACATCTTTTATACATTTCTGCCCGGAATCGTGCTAAGTCTGTTCTTCGCTCTGCTAAAAATAATTTCATCCACACTAAGTGCTCTCAACTCTCTGACTCGAATTCTTCCCGCTCCTTCTGGCACCTTGCCAAAAACCTTTCTAATAACTTTACCTCATCATCCTTCCCTCCTCTTTTCCACTCTGATGGCTCTGTAGCTATTTCTTCTACTGATAAAGCAGATCTCTTCACTCAGACTTTCTCCTCCAATTCCACCTTAGACAATTCCGGTGCTGTTCCTCCATCACTTCCCCCCTCTGACTTCTTCATGGCTGACATTAAAATTTCTTCAGCTGATGTATTTTCTGCTGTCACAGGCCTAATACTAATAAGGCATATGGGCCTGATGGAGTCCCTCCTGTTGTTCTCAAGAACTGTGCGTCTGTGCTTACACCCTGCCTAGGCAAACTCTTTTGCCTTTGTTAACTTGTACCTTTCCTTCTTGCTGGAAGTTTGCTCTCATTCAGCCAGTCCCAAAGAAGGGTGACCATTCCCAACCCTCTAACTATCGTCCAATTGCTTTAACATCCTGTATCTCAAAAGTTTTCGAGTCTGTTCTTAATAGAAAAATTTTAAAGCATCTTTCCTATCACAACCTTCTTTCTGATCGTCAGTATGGGTTCCGTCAGGGACGCTCCACCGGCGATCTTCTCACCTACCTTTCAGACTCCTGGTCATCCTCCTTTCGGGACTTTGGCGAAAGCTTTGCCATTGCACTTGACATCTCTAAGGCTTTCGATCGAGTCTGGCATAAATCTTTAATATCCAAACTGCCCTCTTACGGTTTCTATCCTTCTATCTGTGCCTTCATCTCTAGCTTCCTTTCTGGTCGTTCTATAGCTGCTGTTGTAGACAGCCATCGTTCTTCTCCTAGATCTATTAACAGTGGTGTTCCTCGGGGCTCTGTCCTATCACCAACTCTCTTCCTTTTATTCATCAATGACCTTCTAAGCTGTACATCTAACCCTATCCACTCATACGCTGATGACTCCACCCTTCACCTTTCCATTCGATTCCCGCAACGTCCATCTCAGCAGTTACTTCAACAAACAAGGGATGAGGCTATGGCACACCTAATGTCTGACTTGGCTCATATCTCTAACTGGGGTAAAAATAATCTTGTTGTTTTTAATGCATCAAAGACTCAGTTTTTGCACCTATCAACCCGACAAAATCTTCCACTGGTGTACCCACTAATGTCTGATAATATTCAGCTTAATCCTGCATCATCCTTGAACATGCTTGGGGTCTCATTTACTCGGGACTTGTCTTGGAAAGATCATACTACATCTCTTGTAAAATCTGCTTCCAAGAGATTGGGTGTGCTAAACCGACTCCGATCCTTCTTTACCCCTGCACATTTGTTGACTCTATACAGGGGTTTTATCTGCCCCTGTGTAGAGTACAACTCTCATGTGTGGGGAGGCTCCCCACATACAGCTCTTCTCAATAGGGTGGAGTCAATGGCTTTTCGCCTCATTAACTCTCCTCCTCTTACTGACTCCCTTCAACCTTTGTCTCTTCGCCACACTGTTGCATCTTTATCTCTTTTCTATCGCTGCTTCAATGGTCACTGCTCCCCTGAAATGTCTACATACATTCCTCCACCCCTACGACGGACGCGTAGCACCCGTCTAGCAGCAAACTCTCATCCCTTTTCTGTCCAACTCTCTAATGCAAGAGTTAACCGTTACTCCCAGTCCTTCATTTATGCAACAGGTCAACTCTGGAACTGTCTCCCTCTGTCTGTATTTCCTACTTCCTATGATCTCCAGTTTTTCAAACGCAGTGTGTCCAGGCATCTGGAAATGATCGGATCTTGAATTTGGCTCTCTCATATTTTGTTTTTCTCTTGGAAGGAATAGTTTTGCAGGCTTGTTGCCTTTGGTTCTTTTTTCCTCACACACACACATATATATATATATATATATATATATATATATGAGGAGGGGGAGGGCAGTGGATATATATGGAGGAAGGACAGTGGCAGAGTGGGTACAGATGTGGCCTGCAGTTCCAGGTTCGAATCCCACCTCAGGCAGGGAACAGTTGGAGGATCTAAGCTTCCTTAAAACAGGCTTCATTGATCTACGACAAGACCCGCCAATATATCTTAATATCATCCCCGCTAATATCGATACACATTTCCTGTATGAGACGGCCCTATCATGTATTCAGTAAGGATGGTGAGTTTTGGCGCCGAAGTGGTGACATGTGGAGGTGAAGTACCCTACGTGTGACAGCTACTGGGAAACAGGGAACAGGCTGT
The DNA here is from genome assembly GCF_032717465.1 of Coenobita brevimanus. Taxonomy (NCBI): domain Eukaryota; kingdom Metazoa; phylum Arthropoda; class Malacostraca; order Decapoda; family Coenobitidae; genus Coenobita; species Coenobita brevimanus. The sequence continues at coordinate 8,454,002 of NC_136960.1, read as the reverse complement.
CAAGCCTATGCCGAGTTGGGAAAAAAAAAAATGGTCTAGGTGGATCGCCCATCCATCGGGGAAATCCCATCCGGTCGAGGTGGAAGTATACCACCGTCCAATTGTCGTTTTCCTACGTAAAAAAAAACTATGACCATGCACACCGGCAACGACTGGAACCACCCGGGGTCCGCCCCTGCCAGAACCTGGTCCTGGTGAAGGCCAGCCACAATGTAACAGTTCATTTTCCTAGGCGTTCCAAGATGCTCCTTGCTGTCTGAAAATGCACTTTCTGAGAACAACAACTTCCTCCTACTTCTCATCCTGAGGGATATACACATAAACTTAATTCACTCAAGAACGTGTTCATCCCCAGTCGGCCGGCAGCATAGATCACCGACACATCAGACACACCGGTATCACATCGTTAGGCTATGTGCATAAAAACATAATTAAACTTAATTCACTCAGGAACCTATTCACCCCCCGTCAGCCAACAATATAGATCACTACACATAAGACAGACCAGCATCTCATCATTAGGTGCTGATAACATCGCCACCACCATCCTCATCAACCACTTACCTACCAAAGTTTATCGCCAACGAGACTGTCAGGATGAAGAATATTATAAATGCATTCAATACCGGCATTATACTGGTAAAGGTTAGCTGTGAGATTAGTTTTGTTGGGTCAAAATTATCTGCTATATTCACAGGTTTTGTCCTCTCTCTCTCTCTCTCTCTCTCTCTCTCTCTCTCTCTCTCTCACACACACACACACACACACACACACACGTTAGTGACAGACATAATCACACACACTCAAAATTAAAACTGTACACAACACTAGATGTACACATACCTGATGCACACAGAGGCCTCCACAAAACAACATATTCTCCCTCTTCATCAAAGCCGTACACTTACTAAGGGATATATAAACAAAGTTGTTTTATATCACAGTTATGAATAAAAATGTGGAGGCAATATATTCGATCTCCTACATCTCTTTTTCTCACGATCGATGATAATTCTTCAAAGGTCAGAAGGCAGACCGTGTGTATTTTCACACTGGCTTACATTCCTCCCTCCTACGAGACAGACTGAGAGAGAGAGAGAGAGAGAGAGAGAGAGAGAGAAATTGTGTGTGTGTGTGTGTGTGTGTGTGTGTGAGAGAGAGAAAGAGAGAGAGAGAGAATTTTGTGTGTGTGTGTGTGTGTGTGTGTGTGTGTGTGTGTGTGTGTGTGTGAAAGAGAGAGAGAAAGAGAGAGAAAGAGAATTTTGTGTGTGTGTGTGTGTGTGTGTGTGTGTGTGTGTGTGTGTGAGAGAGAGAGAGAGAGAGAGAGAGAGAGAGAGAGAGAGAGAGAGAGAGAGAGAGAGAGAGAGAGAGAGAGACTTTTGTGTGTGTTAACAGATATAATACCGCGGATATATCGTTTCCTTAACTATGTATCATTTCCTTGTACTGAATTATAAATTCATAGCCTACCTTTTTTTTTTTTTTTACTTCAACCTGCAGCAAATAAGTACTCGTCAAACGTCTACCTTCACATTCCCCTGTCCAGCGGGTCATTTTTCCACCCCTGAGGCCACCTGGGCATCACAAACCGGTATCGTATCCTAACTGGGACATGGCCGGGTGCGGACAGATTCACTTCTTACCCGAGTCTTCCTTCTAAGACTCTCTTATCTGGTGCTGATGAAGTCTGATCACCAGGTTTAACTGACTCTAGGATCTCCTGTATAGATGGTTAGGCTACATTAGGTTTGGAGAACACACACACACACACACACACACACACACACACACACACACACACACACACACACACACACACACACACACGTGCCCTTACGCGTGACACAACCAGTCAAATACAGGGGAAATGGGAGAGACAGGGCAGAAGGGGTTAGGGTTAGGAGAGAGACAGAGAAGGTGGTAAAGGCAGGAACAGAGCGCAAAAGAGTTAGCAAGCGTAAAAACGCTCTCGCCTCAGTATTGCTCGTGTGAGATACTCCCTCTGAAGAAATAAACTGCCTTTTGAGTGACTATTTTACTAGTAGGTGGCTAGGCAGGTGTACTTTATCAAGTGGAAATTAGGGTTAGAATGGTGATAATGATGAAGTTTATCTCTGCAGGAAGACGGAGAATAGAAAAGCCATATCAAATCTCGGTCTGGCGGAACTAACTACCACTTCTGAGTCAAAATAGCCAGTTTGTAAATTAATACGCCGAACAAAGAGGGGCATCTTTGAGTTCACACCGTCATATACCGTATTATCAAAGAACCGGAGAACCTAACTTAACTCAATCGAACAACGGCGCAATTACCAACCTAACCAAACCTTACATTAAACCAAAGAACCCCGAACCAGTTAAGCACCAGGATCCGCTGCCATCACCACCAGGTATTAGACAGAATTAAGTCTGAGTGAACAAGTGGACCCTCTACACAATCTCATGCTGGTTGTGCGGCTTACTTGGGCCGGCTTTGTTGGGATACAATAAGGAGCTGAAGTTAAAACGTAGATGGATGAATAGATGGATGGATGAACGGATGGATGGACGAAGGATGCACAGAAGGATGGATGGATGGATGGACAGATCGATGGAGGATGAATGAAAAATGGAGGGAGACCATAAATGTGAGGAAGGAAGAGGAGTATCGTTAATGAAGAAGACTGGGTTGGGATGGAAGTACTGTAGTCGTGTCTGGGTGAGTTTATGATGTTTTGTCGCGGACACACTAGGGAAAATAGAAGATAGAAAGAAGGTGGCAGTGAGAAGGAAGGAGGAGTTTAGGGAGAGGGAAGAAAGGGTGGCTGAGGAAGGACGAATAAAGGAAGACATACTAGTGTGGAGGAAAAGAAAGAGAAGGAAGTAAACGAAGAAGCCACAGAAAGTGAGGAATGTCAACTAACAAAGTGATGAAGAGTAAGCCTGGGAAGAGCGAGAGAGTGAGGTAGGGAGGGAAGAGGGCTGATAGCTCCAAGGAAGAAAGGATAACAACAAAAATAATGGCTGGATAGGAATGAAACAAAGACGAGAGAAAGGATCAAATGACGGAGGAATCATGAAGAATAATAATCAGCCGGAGGAAAGTGAGGTCAGAAAAATCCTACAGCGTCCATCCCTAACCCTCAGTCATACGTGCCTGTCGAACTACCATCACTAACCTGCTGTAAGTATATTCTGGCCGATTAAATTACAGGACATTAAACACTATCACAGCATCTAACCATACCTCAGTCAGACTCTCTGAGAACAAGTTGGGAGAGGCTCGAGAGATACGGGAACTGATAACGAAGGAGTGGGAGACTCTTTGATTATGCAAGCAATCTTATCTTAATCTTATTTTAGCATCTGGGGTTGAGACGAAAACCCCTATTCTACTTTTTATACAAATTCTCTCTCCTCCCCCTCTCCCTCTGTATCATTCTCTTTCTCATTTCTTGCTCACAAATTTTTACCCATTCTCTTACATTTAGTGTTCTCCCATCATCATTTTTACAACTTATGTGTCCATTCACTACCCTTATTCTTCCAAGCCTTTCCTTCTCCCTATCTAAATTCTCTCTGTTCACTCAGTTCGATCATTCTTCAACTTCACTTTATCACCGTCCCTTCACTCACTCTCAACGAGTCTAATCATGAGTGAAGGAAGAATGCCACGATACTGATGAAGATGTTTCTTTATCATACCCAAATATATACCCAGGGAACTCTTTACCTGTAATGTATAAGCCTTACTGTATAGCCAGTTGTACGATGTAGCTGTAGAGGATCCATTAGGAAAACTGCCGGGGCTAAGTAAGGGTTGTTGCCAGTTCAGCAGATTCTTTTACGTTCTCACACCAGTAGATGCTCAGACTCCATACACGCCAGACCTGTACTTCTTGGCTCAGTAAATTAAGTACCGCTACCCTGAATTTGCCTTAACACCTACACATGAACCCACCTGTAACACCTGTCACCACCTATGTAACACAGACATTACTTCCATCGAGCTTATCAACGAGGCGACTGAGAAGACTATGGCATCACAACTGCCATTCATTTTACGTTTTTCTCACATGGAACAGATAGATTACTTTCACTCCTGCTTAACTGAACTTTACAACCGACACTGTAAAGAAATCAAATAACATCCTTCGTTTTATCACAGCTGCTTATAGATGTTAAGGTGATAGGGCGAACGGTAAAGGTTAACGGTATGGTCCTTTTACCTTAACTTGGCCCAGATTTTCGTCCTGTTGCAGCTAATTTCGCGAATCTCAGTGGCAGAATAAGGCAATACTATGTCTCTACATCCTTTACACAGCACTTCTTCATGACTAGCATATTATTCTTAGTGTAAATCTCCTCCTGCAGCTTAGTACACAGGTTGGAGAGATGGCAATTTTAGGCCAAGTTAGAGTGAAAAGAGTATATTGTGACACTTTATGGCTGTAGGTGAAGGCTGTGGCCCAGTCTGACCTTGCACCAGCCTAAGAGGGTTTTTTCTTTGGGGGGGAAGGGGGCGGCTGGAATATCAGGTGTGGGTTAAACGATGGAGTGTGGGCTATAGACGGAGCTTAGCTTATAATTGAATTACTCTCCACTACCGCCTTTATCTAGCTTAACTGACCCCCAAGTACCTTCCTCTGGTGGTTTATCGAGCCACATCTCCATCCTGGGCATCCCTCATCGTCGGTAAATCGCCGATAATAACTCTGGTAACCTCAACCTTCCGCGGTGCTTTGACGATGTGAGCACACCATCAACATCAAAAGAGATCACACAGGCATCACAGGTGGCGGGGTGGTCAGGAATTGGGCAAGTAAAAAAAAAAAAAAAAAAAAAACGAGGAGAAAGAGTGAACAATGACACAAGGTAAAAGGAAGTGTCAAACAGGAAAATGGTGGAAGAGGCAAAAATGCTGAATAGAAAAATAAAATTGGCAATGTGGTGATTGGAACCTGGAGAAAAAATGCAGAATGAATTAAGCATGGCTGGGACACTACTCCAATAGGCTACCCTCATGTGGCTGCACAATGAAGAGCAACGAGATACAGTAGGTGTGGGTGTGGGGATGAGGTGAAAGCAAGGATCTTCTGTCTAGCCGCTATTAAACATCCTTATAATAGATCTGTCCTCAGTTAAATATTATCTTGGACGGTAAAAATAGATTAATGTTATAATGAAGGTATTAATGGAGATAATTTTTAACTCTTTCATTAAGTCGAGTGTTTTCATAATGGTTAATTCACTAACATCTCTTTGACCATAGGTATAACTTTGCTGCTACTCACCCCGGGCAAGTCAGACCCCTACAGCTGTTGAACACGAAATCATCCACTGGGGATAAACAAAGTTAATAACAACAGTCTCATTATATCCCCTTAACCCATCTCTCTCTGTCTCTGTCTCTGTCTGTCTCTCTCTCTCTCTCTCCCAGTGCGGCGACGAGATCACAGTGCGGCAAGATACGGATGTGGTACCATAGTCAGTTGGCAAATTGTCTTTAATACAGTTTGCATGAAGAAAGACGACTAGCAGACAGCAGTGGTAATGAGATATGATAGGGAGGCCTGGGGAAGTCTTTGTCTTATCCACTAAAGTTGAATATGGGACTGAGCGTCTAACACTGGACAGATACCCTAAAGATGTGAAAGTGTCTGATTGATGGATTTTTTGTTGCAGTCTTAGTGAATGAAATCTGTTATTGACGTCTGGAAGTAGACAGATGATGAGATAACTGAAGACTGTGATGTGTGTGTATTATTAGCAGTTTGGGTTAATGGGGCATAACATTGAACTCATAACTTCAGCTTGGCCTGCACCCCGCCCTCTCAACCTGTATTTGGCGATCGATATTTTGCTAATGTTCAGTTAAACACACTCTCTGCTGACCCGCATCGCATCGCTATTCCCAACACGTCAATTCGTGGGAGAGGGGTTAGGAGGCGTCCTGATGAAAGCAAGTAAGTTTATTCCATGGGTAAGATTACAGAGAGGGCAACATTAGCGAATTCGGGGCCTGTAATGTCCCTCAGCAAATATAAATGCCAAGAGCTATTTCAACAGATCAATCCGTATATCAAGATAGTAATTTTGTTTTGGTGTATGCCTGCCACATTATTATCCCCCATTTTCCGTGTCCACTGGGTCAGCACGAACTTCAGTAACTAAAACTTCTCTCGTTCACCACACGACCTGCCCATGCACTAATACCAAAAATGTCGAAAGCTTTTGTGTGAGATGGTGTCGCTGAATAGGAGCGGGACAGATGAAGGGCTGTCGGTGAGGCAGCGGTCTGAGAGGCTCACACATGACCTGGGAGGTTTATACACCATCGCAATAACTTCAATAAAACATGTATTTAGCAATTTACTCTCAATGATGGTGAAAGGATGGAAATGAAGCTGAGAAAAGGGGAGTAATGAAAAGAGGGACGGAAGGGTCGTCGTCGTCGTCGTCGTCATCGTCATCTAAAACAACAACAATAATTTTCACAGCTGTAAATATCTAGGTAAGCAGGATCCAGAAAAGAGGCTGAATACAAAGGAATGCAAACAGCAACAGACCTTATGGTCCTTTCGAGGCTGTTTGTTACAGAGCAGACTGACTACGAGATCTAATTCAACTTACTGAAGGACAAGGATGGTAAAGCAAAAAGGTTCCCCCCACCTCCAAATCCTCTAGGAAAAAGTGAGAAGGACCACCATGCAGCATGGAAAAACTGACACGGAAATTTCGTAGGAAAGACCGAAAAAAAAGTTACAATATAATTTTATATGTATATGCTACAAGTTTGAATAACCTGAAAGAGAAAGTAATAAAGGAAAATGAGTAATCAAGTATATAAATAACTAAGGCATGACGTTATGCACAGGTACGTTGAGGTAATTGGTCATCTGCAAAGACAGTGTGGAAATTGCACGAAGTGGATGTTCAGGGGTGGTGCAGCAGCCTTGCCTGGCGCTATTAAGGCAGGTAGCAATCAATCTGGCCCCAGGTCCGTTCACTCCACTGTGACAAGGAAAAAATTCCCATGCGGGACAAGTTCACAAGTCACATCCTGAAGCAGTGAACCCTTGTACATTTAAAAAATCCTGATGGTGGTCACTTAACTAACAGGGACCCTCAATGATCCACAGCCTATCACAGGTCGAAAGTAAGAGTAATGACCGTTAACTCAGGGCTAATTATGCAGATCCTAGTCTGTGCTTATAATACTTTATTTCCATTCAACAAACTGATAAATATATTATGATGTGACACGACACTATGTAGGGGTATGTTATTTTTTATGGGGAGTATTGTAGACAAGAAGGGAATGAACCTTCTCTTAGCTGGTAAAAGTAAGTCTATTCCAGATATTTACGACTTTGTTTAAGAAACATTTTGCGTTATGGGACTGGAAACACTTTCCCATAATTTTGTGGCCATTACTCCACAGAAATGTGTTACTCAGGAGTGAACATACTTAGCTGGGGTACAAATAACAGACACTTATCCAAGTGATTTTTGAAGGTTGGTACTGGATCACAGTTTACTACATTTGTGGACGATATGTTCCATATAAAATTAACAACCCTATTAATGAAAAAGTGCTTAGCTTTATGTGACAAATCGTTTACCAATAATTTTATGACCATTACCTCTAATGCAGTTTGTGCAATACAACTGTGAAGTATTTATCGACTGCAATATTATTATCGCGTCCTTTCAATATTTTGAATGCTTGAATTAAATCTCTTTGTAATCCGCATTTTGTTGGGGTAATGAGATTAAGGCCTTCTAAACGTTCCTCATATGGTGAATTTCTCAATCTTGGTATCATCTTTGTCACTCTTCGCTGTACTCTCTCAAGTTTCTTCATATCTATTTTGTAACACGGTGACCAAAATTAAACACAATACTCGAAGTGTGGGCGTTATAAGGAATTATACAAAGTGAGGACGATATTATTGGATTTATTTTCAAATGCTGTAGCTATGAATCCAATCAATTTATTGGCTTTCTTTACAGCTTCTGTACATCGTTTGGTTTCAAATCGTTTGTTATTTTAACTCCTACGTCTTTTTCATGGTTTACCCCACCAAGTTGGACATTATTCATGTTATAACTTGGTCTTAAATTTTTACTGCCAATGTTTAGCACTTTACAGTCATTAATATTGAAATCCATTTGCCATGTTTGGATCCAGTTAAACAAGATCTCTCTGAATTGCCTGCCTTTGAAATGCTGCATCCGCTGTTACCTATTTTACTATCGTCGGAAAATTTTGAAATCTACAACACAATCATTCATCAATATAATCTATGAATATTAAATAATGAATAGGACCTAACACTGAACCCTGCAGCACTCCACTTGTAACGTTTATCCAGCCTGACTCTTTTCGGTTTATTACAACTCTATGCATTCGTCCGGTGGGCCAGTCTTCGAGCAACCCAAGCACACTGCCACTGAATCCATGTGCCTTTAGCTTCTGAACGAGTCTTTTGTGTGGAACTTTGTCAATAGCCTTTTGAAAATCGAAGTAGACAACGTCAACAGATTTAGCCCCTGTTCAGTATGTCGTTGAAAGAGCCCAACAGAGTCGTGAGGCAAGAGCGATTATTCCGAAAACCAAGTTGCGAATCTTTGATGAGACTGAAGAAGACAGTCGTAAGACAATTATCAAGCAGAGTGGTTAATGTAATGGGAAATACATCCATTCTTTCATCACTCCTGTCATCGATGTTCTTGGCTGCACAAAACAGGCAAAAAGCTTCCACACGGCAGCAGCTGGAAATAAGGTGAGTGCAAGAGCATCGGTGCAGTCACTTAAGTAGTGGATACTATTATAACATTGATGAGATAGTAGCACTCTTTTTTAGTGTACCGCTGCCCACATCTACCCTTCCCGTAAATACTGAATAATCCAAAACACTGGTCAGTAATGTACCACTGCCACTGCTGTTCTGAGCCGCCAGCCACACCCCTACACAATGTAGCGCCAGCCATATCGCCATACCCTACACAGTGTGTCACAAGCCACACTCATAACACCCCCAAACAGTTTGCCGCCAGCCTCACCCCCACACAGTCAGAGATCTCATCACAGGCCAGCAGGACACTCGTCCCTCCTTTTTAATAATGCCGGCATCTTAACAAACGTAGTCTTAAATTACTAATGAAGGCATGTTATATCCAGCTTCGTAAAAAATAAGCAGTATTTAACGGTAATGATAAGCACGTTATCTTCAGTTTCCTCGTCACCCATGGGAAGCCTTTGTAGAACATAAAGGCCGTCAGAAGGTGTCTCTGTTGATGCCGCATTCTGCTGCTCCGTTGATGAAGCTGCCACACCACACCACCACCCTCCCACACCGCAGAACATTACACCACCCTCCCACACCACAGAACATTACACCACCCTCCCACACCACACAACATTATACCACCCTCCCACACCACACAACATTACACCACCCTCCCACACCACACAACATTGCACCACCCTCCCACACCACACAACATTACACCACCCTCCCACACCATACAACATTACACCACCCTCCCACACCACACAACATTACACCACCCTCCCACACCACATAAGATTACACTACCCTCCCACACCACACAACATTACACCACCCTCCCACACCACACCACTCACTAGACTGTCTTGAAGTGAGCATCCTTTGTGGCTTAACCATCCATCTGTATGTCAGACGTCTTTTGCCAAAATTCATCCAAGGTGGTCACGAGAAGAAACATCCTGCAAGCCTCTCTATACAGCCTGTCACTAAAACTTAACAAAACTCAAAGTCAGATCCCTCTGGGGGGGGGGGGGAAGCACCACATTCTATTGCACTTGCCACCTCTCCAAGCACTGAGGGAGAGAGCTGTGCCTGGATAGATATTACAGGCGAGCGCCTCTCTGACTGGGGTGGTACATTAGGCTAAATACACAAGTGTAATGCCTGCTGGGGGACAGGAAAATCAACGCAACAGGGAAGGCACCTCCTCCTCATCATACGGCATTAAGTTAGGTGCATGTGGCTGATTCAGAGGCAGGCATGGACTGATTCCCAGCCTTAGGACATGTCTGGGTACAGTCATGGACACACAACTGATGTTATTCCCTGCAGCTGTGCTACAGGCGGCTAATATGGCGGACCTGACTCTGAGCAAACAATATCGGCTGGCAAGAGGTATGACAGAGGCAGGGTGGGATGTTGCAGCCTTGCATGGCCACCTCATCAGCACGACAAACGGCATTACGATACTTACTGACCCCCACGGCCGTTATATTAATTGTTCATTCATCAATGGCTTCCTCTCACTTGTATTCTTGTCGGCTAAGGAAGCTCTCTAGCACCTTTTCCTAAACTAATTCTTTTGCTTATTACACCTTACTGTCCTATTCTGTGTTATATAAATCCTTCAAATATCGCCATACTCTGTACAAACAACACACGAAAGGGTATTAACCAGTCACATCCAAGAATAAATCGCTAAACAACATGTGCTAAGGAGCTTCCGTACCTGACGAGAAATCGGGTCCAATCCTCCCTCTCTTGCATCAATCACTCTTCCCCTCCACATGGCAACGTTATCACTTGATATTAACTGCCCAAATGGCTATAAAAATGAACTACCTCCAAGAAGCTTCACTAATCTGCAAAAGATGTTAATCGTCCGAGATCCTAATCTTCATCGAGGCTTCATATTCCCATGATTGCCTCACCCCGTAAACTCTCATTACGCCCTCAGCCAAGGTCGACTGTTCACCAAACTAATTCTATGGCTGCTCTTTCGCCACCTGTTTATGTCATTTTGACTATCCACAGGTAATTTGTACAGTTCTAATATATATATATATATATATATATATATATATATATATATATATATATATATATAGATAGATAGATAGATAGATAGATAGATAGATATAATAAAAAAAAATGCAGCAATCTGGTTGCAGTATACTTGGTTTAATCCCTTGGCTACCCTATATGAAACCTGATATGTTGTACCTAATTCTGGAGGATTTTATTCAACTCAAAGAAATCATCCCGCAGTCAAAAGGTTAATGTTTTTCACTACTTCCCCTAATAAAAGAATCAACTGACGAGGTAATGTGACCGTATTCATACCAGTCTATTTATCTACAGTGTATATCTTCTGCCTGACGCCGTATCCAGTAAGGCTTAAGCCTGACTAACAACCTGGAGGAATACTTAATGGCATTAATGGCGCAGCTCACTGGCTCCTAACATTTCTCTTGTGCACTCTATCTGATCTCATTAAATAATATCTCATCCCTTAAGAAAAATCGACCTGAAATTCTTAACAGTCGTATTTTCGCAGGAAGCTGCAACTAATAGCGAAATATCACAGGAACATAAGTAGCACTGAATTAGAATACAAGAAATACACCAAAGAAAGGAGCCATTAAGTGGTTTACATGGTAAATATATATGGTCACATAAATTGTACATAAAAAATTTATAATAATGGAAATGACATCTTTTACAGCCAAACCCACACCAAACGACTCGACTACGAAATATCCAAGAAAATGTTCTATGTCTTTTGACATTCACTCCTCAGCTACACCTCCAACACAATCAAGATGCACAACACACGTACCTCAGACACACCCCAGACACGCCGTTGACACACATCAGACAAGCCACCAATACTCACTACTCTTCTCACCTCCCTCCCCCACAAGACCTAAATCCATGTGCATGCGACAAAAATTAATGTTAGTTAAAGTGTGACGCTCAAAAAGCTCTAAAGCTGCAGCCTGCCGATTTCATCCTTCAAGAAGGTACAGTAACTCAGTGAATGAGTGAATGGCACAGTTAGGGACACACTCGATTTGGATGCTGAGAGAGAGAGAGAGAGAGAGAGAGAGAGAGAGAATAACCTTGTAAGCTTCACCCTCTCTTATCTAAACCAAGGTACTGCGTCCTTGTTAACATCAGTTCACGGATATGAGAGTTGTGCTGTAGGACTCGGTGTCACAGAACCTTGCAGTGACATTTGGGCTTGCCTCCTTGTACGGCTGAATGTCTGAAGTGTTTGGCTGGATTTCACCATTGTCTTGCAAAATTTACTGAAGGTACCGACGGATTCCTCTACGCTTCGGTGGATATATCGAGTGATTCGGTGGACATTTTGAGACCAAAGATTTTTTATTTTTTTATTTTTACACATCTGTACAAGAAAATTTATACGAGTGAGTGTTTTTGTCATATGACTTCTGGCCTCGAGAGCAAACGCTGGGATGGATACTGAATAGTGAAAAGGTCGAGGTATGAAGGAAGAGGTGTCATGTCAGTTAGGGATGAAGGATGGGAGGGGAAGGTTAGACGGGTGGAGTGGCGAGGGAAAGGACAGGGATGAGGTGTGGAAAAGGGCGGGAGTATCGGAGAGCTGAGGTATGGGTAGATAGTCAGCCAACACTGTCCACATTACTCCAGCCAGACAAGCGAATGCTAAGCAACACATTCTTACTCTCAGCCATCTTTGTCAACACCACCTGGATAACGGATAGCACATCGCCCTCCCCTCCACCCTCGAGACAGAGAGAGAGAGAGAGAGAGAGAGAGAGAGAGAGAGGCAGGCAGGCAGGCAGACAGACAGACAGACAGAGACAGAGACAAAGAACCAGTACCACATACCGTATATCTTGACCTTCCACTTCACGGAATAAACCAAAAGAACATTCAGTAGACCCTACCTCCGCTATACTGAACAACTCACACAAGGTTTTCAGGTCCTGCCTATGAAAATCTCTAAGAATGCCAGTTTATACATTTTAAGAGACGACCTAAAAAAAAAAAAAGTACGAATCGACTGACACTTTGATAACGTTTCGCTGGTTTAGATAACTTTCATACAAAAAAAAAAAAAAAGGGAGATAACTGGTTCTCTGACTATTCCTTCATATTTACCCAGGCACAACCGTGTTCCTTTTATTTTGAAGTTCTTTCACCAAAATTTATTCACTTTATTCTTGGATGAGTCAGAACATCCTCAGAAAGTTTCGTTATGATTACCACATTTGTTTTCCTTTAATTACACAGGCAGATTTACACACAACTATATAACCACAACCTCCCACACATTCGGTGGTGGAGTTTATGGAAAAGCCTAAGGTGCACGGTGATTCTATCTGGCTCATCTGATGCTGATGGCTCCTGTACAGTATGTAAAGCTTTAACATGTAAACTTACGGAATTTTTAAAAATGTTAATAATTTTCCAGTACCTAATACAAAATGTGCAAATACCCCCTAGATGACTAACAAATTATGTATTTTTCCCTGACGTTCAGTCCAGCATAAAAACCATAATAAATCTATCCAGGCAAATCTATCCATCTATTCATACCAACCCTTCTCTCACACCACATCATTCAATATACATTTGCTCCTACCTCGTGTGTGTACTGGGCTAGCAAGATGTGTTTGCGTCCATTCTACTATGAACACAGGCGTATCGGTCATTATATTTCGTGTCATCAGCGTCTCAGCTGGCGTGGGCCGGGTCACCGCTAACTACAAGTTTATATTTAATGCCTGTCGGGTCTGGTAGCGTATCGGGGCGGTGTTAAGTCCGGAATAACGTCCATATCGCCACCAGGTCCGGATAATAAAGGTGTTGAGAAGGCCGGATCCGACTGGTGTCATAAGTCATAGGATCAGACAAAATGATCAAGTTTCACTCGGTAAATCTGATAACAGTGGGTTGTGGTGCAAGCGATGAAAATGAGACACAAGGAAGACAGCACCATACAATCTCCTCCCAGGATACATCCACAATGACGCTGAATTCAAAATCTAATTCACGATGTCCAATCCTGAAGGTCGGGGTAAATATTGGACAAAGAACTCCCCATTTCATTAGTTAGCACTGTTAGGCATTCCAGTTCTTACCGTCACCCATAAAATGTCTTTCAGTGGGACACGGCCTACTCAGAATGTAGTCCATTGAAAATTAATTGTTCTCCCCAATTTTTTGCACATCTTCAGCCATATGAATAGAGAAAAATAAGAGCAAATGAGGTATATTGTTTTTTCTTTCTTTGGGGGGGAGTCGTCAACGCCTCCAAGCCCATTTAAGATCGCTTTAGTATAAGATATACGTTGGCCTTTCTGTTTACAGTTTACGACCCTCTGCCATCCCTCTATCATCATCATACTTGTAGCCACTCCGCCCTCTTCACTTACCTTAATATAATAATCTCTCGCCACAGTCACCTTCATTCTCTACACGGTCGATAACACCCCGTCTACGAAAACAACAGACACTCTTAACGGATGACCCATCAAAACGGTAGCGGTGGTCTCACAGTGAAGAGAGGATAGGATATAACAGTTTATTAGGGCCAGTGAAGCCGCGGCAGCCACCCCGCCCTCTTCGTCTACTCTTAATTATCTACTAAAATCTCTCGCCATCGTCACCTCCATTATGTACACGGTCATTATCGCCCTTTCTACGACTATAACAGACGATCTAAACGTATGACTCATCAACACCAGTGTCGGTGGTGTCAGTGTGAGGAGATGGAATATTAATAGTGAACTGGGGTCAGTGACGCCAAGGCACTGTCCGCGGAGCATAAATAAAACGTTAATGACTGTACATATGAGTCGACAATTGTGTTGGTTCCGAAGTCACTAAACGATACTCCAGTCCTTCTAGTTATCCATCCATCCATCCATCCATCATCCAATCCTACATTGCCTCATGAGGAGCGTAGGAGTCCGGGACTAAGCAGTTGGTCCCGACAATTAAGAGGAGAGTGAATTACTACTAAAAAGTAAAATAAATGATATAAAAAAATAGCGCTCAGTTTGGCCCACCACTCTCGTCCACCTCATCATGGAGGTCCAGGAATTGCAGTGAGTCCAATATGCCTCACAATTACTGTGTGTTAAAAAAACGACTGGATAAATGTACATATGAAAACAGGGCAACACAAACACAACTTAAATCCTGCACTATAACGAGGGAAACACACACACACACACACACACACACACAGTCTCCCTCTCTCTCTCTCTCTCTCTCCCTAATACACATCTTCAAGGGGTTCAACACTATCATAACTGCACCAAGAGAATCAAGCATTTGCCCATCTCAAGTCATGATCTTAAGTCAGGAAGAGAAGAGTGGAGTGATAGGGGATATGGAAAAAGAAAAAACGATAATGAGTCTGATAAGAGATAAATAAGACAAAAGGGCGAGAGGTATACCTAGATAAAATAAACAGACAGATATAAAGGTGGACAGACACGAGACACAGAAACAGCTAAAACTGGTTAGATGGATGAATATACGGTAGTAAGTGGTATGCAATGTAGACCGAGAAAGATTATACGCCGTCACACCAGCAGACGTGCCCGGTGTTGATCGGTTAACAATAAACGGCTTTGTTTTTCAATCATCACTACCTCTACTATCACTAACATTATTACCCATACGACTGTCACCATTACCACTTTCACCAGTATCTTTTGTGCCACTTGTAGTTACTGCCATCGTACTATCACTATTATGACCACCAATATCAATTTTATAGTTCATTCTTCTCAACTTGGGAAAAATAGACAATATGATGGCATTTCATCCTTTCCACGACACTTAATCGTGACAAGTATAATATTCTAGAGATAATTTCTTATTACAGCTCAGTATTCACGGTATAGAGATGTTATTTTACACTCAGGCTAGTTAAACTGAACAGAATATAGCTATATTTATCATTACAAAAACTATCTTTATTAACGTTCTTTTGGTATCTATCTATCTATCTATTTAACTATATATCTATCTCTCTCTCTATATATATATACGTGTGTGTGTGTGTGTGTGTGTGTGTGTGTGTGTGTGTGTGTGTGTGTGTGTGTGTGTGTGTGTGTGTGTGTGTGTGTTTATTTTGGCTCGGCCTTCAAAGACTCTCAGTTTCGCCTTCGGAAAACCACAAAGCTATATTTGTGCAATATAATAATTTCTTTAATGGCAAAAGAAATCTTTACTATTTTATTCCTACAACTGCAATACAATTATATTCACCTTAAAATCGGCTTCTGCTCTATGGGTTGTGCATCAGTCTTCAGTAAACTTCCAACCACGACCGAAATCTTCACTATTATTGTATTGCTGCCACCATGCAACTTTACTGACTAGAGAGTGACCTGAAATGTAATTTGATTGTTGGTTGACTACATGAACGAGTAGGTCATCTTGTTATTCAAAGAAGCAACGTGACAGGGGATAAAAATGGTTACTTTATTTCAGGTAAGCTATAAAGTTATTAAATTAATAATACAAATGCTGAACTTGACACTAGCGTCAGCTGTGGCTGCCAAGTCTCAATGATGCTCCCAGCCGTATGATACAGCCAAGTCTTCTTGATGCTCCCAGCTGCCCTGACGCTGTGACGCAGCCAAGCCTCCTTGGTGTTGTCGGTGTAGGTTGGTTGATGCTCCAGCAGCCCTGACGCAGCCAAGCCTAGTTGGTGTTGTCAGTGTGGGTTGGTTGATGCTCCAGCTGCCCTGACACTGTGACGCAGCCGGGCCTCCTTAGTGTTGTCAGTGCAAGTTGGTTGATGCTCCTGTTGCCCTGACGCTGTGACGCAGCCAAGCCTCCTTGGTGTTATCAGTGTGGGTTGGTTGATGCTCCCAGCTGCCTTGACGCAGCCAAGCCTCCTTGGTGTTGTCAGTGTGGGTTGGTTGATGCTCTCAGCTGCCCTGACGCAGCCAAGCTTCCTTGGTGTTGTCAGTGTGGGTTGGTTGATGCTCCCAGCTGCCCTGACGCAGCCAAGCCTCCTTGGTGTTGTCGGTGTAGGTTTGTTGATGCTCCAGCAGCCCTGACGCAGCCAAGCCTCGTTGGTGTTGTCAGTGTGGGTTGGTTGATGCTCCAGCTGCCCTGACACTGTGACGCAGCCGGGCCTCCTTAGTGTTGTCAGTGCAGGTTGGTTGATGCTCCTGTTGCCCTGACGCTGTGACGCAGCCAAGCCTCCTTGGTGTTATCAGTGTGGGTTGGTTGATGCTCCCAGCTGCATTGACGCAGCCAAGCCTCCTTGGTGTTGTCAGTGTGGGTTGGTTGATGCTCTCAGCTGCCCTGACGCAGCCAAGCTTCCTTGGTGTTGTCAGTGTGGGTTAGTTGATGCTCCCAGCTGCCCTGACGCAGCCAAGCCTCCTTGGTGTTGTCAGTGTGGGTTGGTTGATGCTCCCAACTGCCCTGACGTACCCAAGCCTCCTTGGTGTTGTCAGTGTGGGTTGGTTGATGCTCCCAACTGCCCTGACGTACCCAAGCCTCCTTGGTGTTGTCGGTGTGGGTTGGTTGATGCGTCCAGATGCCCAGACACAGCCAAGCCTCCCTTGATGGTCTCAGATTTCCCGACGCAGCTGTCATTTTTGTTGTCAGTGTGACTTGGTGACTTTAAAGAGTGATTCACTCCCAAACAGAAGCTACTGCTACGAATTCCGGGCCTCGTGTGTGAATCACCTTGTATAAGCTGGCCTTACGTTGAAGCTGACGAGCCGTCTTGACTCAGTGTGACAAAGAAGATGCTACATACAAGCGTGATGTTGACCAGTCACGAGCAGTCACACTTTTGGTGTCAGTGTGGTATGAAGGATGCTTTAAATGACACTGATGCTGACATCCCACCCTGACAGTAACAACTGTTGCTTCAATCATGTAAGTTGTCCTACTCACTGTGAATGACACTATGGCAAACATGATGGAAAATACAATGTAATTCTGAACATACGACAGATAAACTACTAATAAATACTGAACCTGGGATATAAAAAAGTACGGAAGCCCTGAATGGGAAGGTATCTATAAGTGACGAATGTAATTCACATGTGATAAATAATGTATCCTGTACGTCGGAAATACTAGCTACGTGCAAGTCCATATTGGCTACGGTACTTCTAATCCTGAGCGTGGACCTGAAGGTGAAATGTTAGAATACTTCCCTAGAATCCCTGCTTGTTGAAAGAGGCGACTAAATGAGGTCTTTTTGTCTCCAGTCTCTTTCTCCTTACTGTCCTTTTCTGCTCTAGCTCTCTTCTTGAGATTTCCTTGTTTCTTCCGGCCTTTTCTTTTCCCACTACTACGGCCATATACCCATATTATGGCTTGGTGCTAGTTCTTCACTATTCCTTCCTTCCTTATTCGACGGAACAACAAGCCTGCTGTGGCAAAAAAGTTCGTGCATCCCAGTGTTCAGTGAATAGATACTGGCCAGGTGCAACAATACCAGGCAGGGTCAATGTTAAGGATAAAACAAAAAGTGTTCCCCCTTGCAAAGATATTAGCTATATGTAAATTCTGAATGTGATGAGCACAACTAAATCCTGAATGTGATGAGCACAACTGTTTGCTCTGAATGTGAGATATTTAACAAGTGAAATCCTGAAAGAGGGAAGAAGCCTGTAAATAAAACATGACGGTTAGAATGCTGTAAATCATGAGCGTTATATATATTAGCCAAACTGCGTATCTCACGCGAATGGATAGTTGACTCTTTCGCTGCGATGGTCCACGATTTATATTTTCATAATTCTTGACTTTTTTAAAAAACCGTCCTTACTTACTCACGGGTCACAATGACACTCCAAGTATGTCACTGGGATGACAGACCTCAGGTATTTTACTTTAGTTAACTCCTGATGATTCTGTTCAGTAGAGATATATGGTACGTAGTTAAAGAGTTAAGGTATTATTATGGTAAATATACAACACAAATATCGGCTGTATCCGTCACGACAAACTAAACTAAACACAGTTCTGGCCATTCAGTGTCAAATGAACAGCATAAATTGGTTCAGTGGCTAGCATGATGAACCAGTCTCTGTGTGTGTGTGTGTGTGTGTGTGTGTGTGTGTGTGTGTGTGTGTGTGTGTGTGTGTGTGTGTGTGTGTGTGTGTGTGTGTGTGTGTGTGTGTGTTACTGCCACCCATTAGCAACGGATTATGCAGGCAGAAATGAAAAGCTCAATATCTTTATATCACTACCAGACAGCACAAACGGTTTATTCATCCTCAGATAACAAATCCATCAAAAGTGTCATACTTCAGTGCAAACTCCCAGCATTGCCTGGTTGATGTCACCTAATTCTGAAAGCACAAGAAAAAATGTAGGAGAATGTTGCGAGGAATGCTGGTGTTTATGTTAGTTGGGAAGAGTTAGCAGAAGAACATAAAAGACCTTCGATATTTATTGCAGGAGCTACTGACTCTGTGGATATTTAATGCAGGAGCTACTGACTCTGTGGATATTTAATGCAGGAGCTACTGACTCTGTGGAACTTAATGCAGGACCTACTGACTCTGTGGACTAAATACATGTCACGCTTCATTTACAACAACCTATCAACCTGCCTGTTGCTTTAACCCTCCTTCTGGGAGGTGACAAAACAGGCAATCCCATGACCTTCAAAGTGTAAGTGTCAGAGGCTAAGCTACTGTCGTTCTAAACATTTAAAGCAGGAGACCGATCTATGTCTTTTAAACTAACATGACAGAAATACCTCCAGGTCCATCAGTGAGATTCAAACCAATGCGCGTAGGACATGGCCGTCCCTTTCACTCAAACACTCTGCCACTAAATCACCTGGGAAGAGAGACCTCGAGAGAAAGACATGCTACATTTTTCGTTCGCTTGGTAACGACTCATCACTCAATGTTACTCCATCCTCCATTCGACTCTATATTTGTAACAGAATGCTGAAAGTACCCAGTGTCGTCAAAAACTGTGAAGCTATAATGGCTTGGGTTGTATGAGTGTTGTGTTCCTCTCAAGGGGCCAACAGAAAACACTGCTGTTATGACAGCCATGACTCTGCCCCGTCACCACTATGACACTATCCAGCCTTAATTCAGCTGGGCAGCAGTGAGGATGTGAGTGACAGTGCAGTGCAGGCAGAGTAACGAAGCTGTAGCATTATTTTCAGCACACACACACACACACACACACACACACACACACACACACACACACCTCGAACAAAAAAAGGGGAAACAATCAACAGGAACTGAACGAAGCTAAACAATGACAAACCCATTAAATTATACACTGTGGCCTGCCTCCGTCTCCAGACCCGACAACGATAAAAATTCCTCATCCCTCCCTACCACCAACTCCCTCTTCCTTTCTCTCCCCTCCCATCACCAAACCCGGCAAGGAACAGTCACGATCCAGCACTGACTTAGTGACGTCATGGCACCCCGGAGCCACAGTGTCAACAAAAAGGGGGGCCAGGGGCCACAGTGATACCTCTGAACACACTTACACTTTTTTCAGTGATTATCATTTACCGTCGAGTGCTTGGTATCGCCTGTGTGTGTAGTGGAGGGAGGGGGACAAACGAGTGTGTGTAAAGGACAAGCATAGGTGTAGGCAGTGAGTGCATCTGAGTCAATGAAGGAGAGCGTAGGCAGGTCTGTATTAATATGTGCTATTAGATTCATCATTTTCATCATCTAAGTCCTCTGTGCCCCAAAAGTATGATCTCGGGACTAGACTACTCAATTCCGACATTCTAGATAAGAGTGACAAGCCTCACTCACCCCTGAGTGGCTTTATGTGAGTATGAAACCCCAATCTCCCTTGGACATGAACCCTTCAAAGCTCAATCCGTCTGAACATCTTAACTTACTAAAACACTAGGCGTCATTTCTTATATGATTACCACCGAAAGTAGTAAATGATTTTCTGGCTTACAAGAAGACAATCCTCAATTAGTGAACGATTTTTGAAAAGGACAACCATAAGTAATGACATCTGAATCAATAAGGGAGAGAGTAAACAAGTTTGTACGAGGAGCTACCCAGACGTTCCCGAAATTTGACAAAAAAAGGAAAAAACAAAAAAGTCAAGTCCTAATCACCACCGTCCCCTTCAACGCAGTCTCCTTGGGCGTGCAGACATCGATGCCAGCGCTTCTCCCACGATCGAAATGCGTTTTGGAAGTCCTTGAGCATCAGCTTGTTTAAGACCTTCTGCGATTTTCTCCTGGGCCTCCTCAGTGCTGTCAAATCTTAGGCCTTTCAGCTGGATTTTCATTTTCGGAAAGAGGTAAAAATCATAGAGGGCCAAATCTGGTAAATATGGGTGGGGAGGGGGGGGGGGAATAACCGCATGATTTCTTATGCCAAAAACTGCTGAACAACATGGGCTGTGTGCGCGGGTGCACTGTCATGGTGAAGCACCCATTTGTTTGTGCGCCACTTTCCTGGACGTTTTTGCCTCGCATCGCCAGACAAAATGCGTTGGCAAGTTCCATACGATAAACTATGTCAAACATCGTGGATTGTCCTCCGGCGATCTTCGAGGTTGGTTGCACGAACTTTGGCCACATTATCAGGAGCTGAACTGGTAGAAGGGCGACCAGAACGTGCATCGTCATCTGCTGACGTTCGTCAGTTTTTTTAACTCCTGAACCAGTCGTAGGTGTGTGTAACTCCCACAGCACTGTCACCAAATGCTTGTTTTAACATTTTATGAGTTTCTGCCGCGTTCTTCCCGAGTTTCACACAAAACTTGATGCCAACACATTGCTCTTTCATATCCTCCATTTTGGAGATCACAAAATTTGCAAATCAACCCAAACACAATGCTTAAAACACACAAACACACACACACACACACACACACACACACACACACACACACACACACACACACACATGAAGCGAACGCATCCACCCTGCACAACGCAACTTTACACACTAACAAACAAAGGTGCGCGCACTGCCACCTAGTATCCACACACCGTACGACATGCGGATTCCGCCCTATTTTCGAATTTCGGGAACTTTAGGGTAGTATCTCGTATATGTGCTACTAGGCATACAATAGCAAAAGAATGTGCTCAAAACATACCTAAACGTCAACACACAGTCACACAGCAGTATCCAGCATAATTTATGAGGCCATTGCAGGCAGTCGTCACCCTGGCTGGGTCAAATATGCGGCAGAAATTATGAACTGAACACTGACTCATACCGTCAACACCAACCATGGGTGCTCGCCTCTGATATACATCCCTTACATCAGTCAAAAGAAAACCACACCCGAGAAAAGGGATAGTATCAGCAAACTAACCCTGGTCCAAGCTTTCCTATAACAGCTTGGGTGGTTCGACGGGGCGGTCACTGATAATCAAGCCTTCTTCAACTAACTTTAATTTACAAACAGGCGTTCATATTCATTCTCAGTGCAGAAGAACCTCTCTCTCTCTCTCTCTCTCTCTCTCTCACACACACACACACACACACACACACACACCACGAAAGCGCCCGGGATATTTCATGTTACCTTTTCCTTGTGGTTATCAGTATATTAAGTGATTTATATGCATATACATATACAGTATAGTTGTTTACACACACTGTATTTAAAACGCTAGAGGTTTATGAAAATGGAAAAGTATAAACACAGGAATGTATTCGCAGGTTTAAAGAATGTAGACAGGTCAGGTTAGGTCTAATTATTCTGTATGAACCACCATGTCTTTCATCCTTTCTTTCACACTCACTCTCCTTGCTCCTCCTCATCTTCCTTATCACCCTCACCATGACCCCACAGCCCACTTAATTCATAATAGCCATGTTTATAATTACCGAAGATGAAGAGATAAGCCGCAGTGTGCCGCGAGAAGGAGGATAATTACCGGTCCTGATGACCTCCCGCTGCTTCACTGCCATAATGACTCCTTATTACACCGTCCATTAAACCATACATCACGGGTCATCCCACCAATATACCATTTTCAGACTTTATCATCCGGAAAATATGACCAGTAAAGAAATAACGTGTAGAAATTAGAGTACAGTATACTTGGCACCACTAGGGGAAAAAGAAAAGTGGGAGTTCAACACCAACGAAGAAGGATAAACGTTTGGTTATTTACCTATAGAGCACACGACAATCAAGAAGGCTGACATGAACCTTCTGTTTTAAGTCCAATTTTTCCACTAGACACCATCAGCAAAAGTCGACGCTACATACATGTCCCTAATTATATAACTGGGTGAAGAGGTGCATGGGTTCGTATTCTCGGTAGTTAAGGAAGCTTCCTAACACCTCTTCCTTACCGATTTATTTTTAGATACGGCTGGCTAATACCGTCGGGCACGTTATTTGTGCAGAATATGGTGATATTAGAATGATTTGCGTAACACAGAAGTGGACGGCAAGATGTAATAAATAAAATAAATCGCTCGGGATGAGATGCTAGGGAGTTCCCTTACCCGGCGCGAGTACCAAGCGAGGACAAGACCTGTATTCACGTCGATTATGGAAGCTCCCTAACACCTTTTCCTAAGTGATTTATTTTACTCATTACACCTAACTCCCTTATTCTGTGTTATATAAATCCTTCAAACATCGCCATACTGTACCTACATAACATTCAAAAGGATGTTAACCAGTCATATCGAAAAATAAATCGCGATGGAAGAGGTCTTACGGAGCTTCCTTAACCTTGCTCTCTCTCCCTAACTTGATTAAGAAAGTCTGAAGCTGGTAATAATAATAAAAAAAAAAATCGTCATTAGACTAATAAGGGAAATGTGATTTACCTTCAGTCTTTATATCTTCCTATTCCTCCGTCTTTCTCTTTTCATCCTCTCTCTCTCTCTCTCTCTCCCCCTCCAAATCTCATCAACAATTAACATTTACTTAGAAATGAAATGAGACGATATTTGGGATATGAAAATTTGAAGTAGGAAACGTGTAAAAGGGTCTCTCTCTCTCTCTCTCTCTCTCTCTCTCACACACACACACACACACACACACACACACACACACACACACACACACACACACACACACACAAATCATCATACTCATCATCACTGTCAGATGTGTCTGTCTGTCACGCACACACACACACACACACACACACACACACACACACACACACACACACACACACACACAATCATCACTACCACCGGCACGAGCAGTCTCAGCACAAACTCACAGAGAAACTGCGGGAAAAATGAGAGCAGCCTGACCACAATGTAGCCTGACCACGTAGATCGAGAAGTTCAGTACGAAGCCTATCACCTCACCAACCAGACTGCCGGTGGGGCGGGCAAACAGAAGGCGAGGAGGAAA
Source organism: Coenobita brevimanus (assembly GCF_032717465.1). Classification (NCBI taxonomy): domain Eukaryota; kingdom Metazoa; phylum Arthropoda; class Malacostraca; order Decapoda; family Coenobitidae; genus Coenobita; species Coenobita brevimanus. The sequence goes on along the minus strand of NC_136960.1, from coordinate 8,429,880 downwards.
AGGTAGCAAGGGGAGGGAAAGGACTAGGAAGGGCAGGGTGTGAAGGGAAAAGGAGGGGAGTGAGAGGGAGGGGTGGGCGGAGAGAGGAGGTGTGGGTGAAGGTACAAAGAAGCACAGAGCAAAAAAAAAGAGCATCAAACCTGTTGATACATTCAAGGCCATTTTAGTTTACAATTATGATATATTAGGATAGGAAAACAAACATTACCCTCCCACCTCCCCACCCTCTCCTCCACCAGTCCCCTGAGCCAAATTGCCCCCCTCCTCCCCCCCCCCAAAAAAAAAAGACTACCATGTGGTGCAGAAAATGGTAATGGAAATTTCAGACAAAACAATTGCAAATATTTTTCACGGAGAAAGCAACTTCAATGTACGGCGATATTATATCACATGCTGTACCTCAGGAAAAAAAAGTACTTGTGTATTATTCAGCCAGGAACGAAAAAGATAATGGAGTAGATATTATGGAGATGTGAAAGAAGCGAGGTGGTGAGATGTAGTGTGGTGTGCTTTGGTGTAAAGGTGCGGTAGGGTCTGAGTGGCATGGTGTGGTGTGGTGGCGTGTGGGTGGGGTAGAATCTGAGTGGTGTGCCATGGTGTAGTGTTGTGTGGTGTGCTTTGGTGTGGTGGTGTGGTAGAAGCTGGATGATGTGGTGTGGATGTGGTGTGCTTTGGTATGGGTGTGAGTACTTGGCGTGGCGTGGCGTGGTGTGGTGTGCTTTTCTGTGCGGGTGAAGTAGAAACTAGGTGACGTAGTGTGGTCCGGGTGTGGGTGTGGTGTGCTTTGGTGTAGGACTATGGAAGAAGCTCGGTTTTGAGTGAAGGTCTGGTGCTGTGGTTCACTCATAGGCTGATGAGCGGAAGGAGGTTGGTGCCAAGGAGCAGAACTGAGTAAAAGACGTCGTCGGGCGGAAGGGATGAAAATGATGCTCTGTAGGTATAGCCTTAAATAAACTGGTGATAAGAGTACTGTAAAGATAATGATGATGATGATGATGATCTTGACGAAGATGATGATGATACGGCAGCACGGGGCGAGAGACGGGCAAGGTGCAGTACCTGACACCATAAATTCAAACTAAACATAAGACTGCTAAGTACCGGACAGCCACCTTGAGAACATGGCTCCTAGATGTGGAACTGTCGGCCCTGCAGCATCCACACCACAATCTCATAAATCGAAAAAAAATAAATAAATAAAAAAAATAAAAACTGGGCACGTAACTGAAAACGGTGATAAACAGCGACAGAAAAACAGTCAGGGATAACGTTTCTGTCTCACCCTAGCATGGCAATCTGGTCGGGACATCAGGGAATTACTGAGACTTCAGAATGGAGAAAAAGTTAAAGCTGGCTTGGATAAACAAGGGGCTGATCAGAGGCGACAAGTTTAATCAGAGTGGGGAATCTATTAGCCCACCAGACCACGACGAGAAACGTGCAAAAAAAGTGGTTATGTAGCCTGAGTGGGAGAGAGGAGTGGGTGGGGACAGCAGGGTGGAAGACAGAAAGGGCAAGAGAGAGGAGTGTAAAGAGAGGGGTGAAGAGAAAAGGAAAAGCAAAGACAGGGAAAAGAGGAAAGGAGAAGAGAGGGAAGTGCAGCTAGAATAGTGGAGAGTGAGAAAAAAAGCAGGGAGGGGAGATAAAGGACAGGGGGGCGAAGGGATATAAGGAAAGGAAAGGAGAGAAATACTGAAGACAGGAAAAGTAAGAACGGAAAGCAGAACAGTAAAGAAGAGGAAATTGGAGACGGAGACGAGAGGAAGTACTAACAACCAATGACTTGCAGGCGGTGAAGTATGTACAGTGGGACAAGGAGACAAGCTTGGTCTATAATGGTGAGGTGTGATGATGGCCGGGTGGAGAAAATGAATATAGCTTTGTTATTTGGCGAGGTAATAATACACTTAAAGTAGAAGGTGAGGGGATAGGAGGATACGGGAATAGGGACGGAAAATTGGAAATGACTGGGGAAGAGGAGGGAGGAAATGATAGAGAAAAAAAAAGGTAGCTAAAGTGAACAGAAAGAGACAGGGAGAAGAAATAAGGAGGAGAGGAGACGTACATCTTTTCCTACACTCCCTCTGCAATCTATACCTTTCAGTACCTATTTAAGACATCTTGCAGACAAAATGCATGCATATACACAGAAAAACAAAGACACAGACAATCAGCCAACTAAACATACAAAATGACTGAAATGTTCAGCCTACGTCAACCTTCGGAGGCGATCTGCACTGTCCTTTTATTAGACTTGTACTCGCCGTTTCACACCTCTTAAAACCTAAACGAGACAGCAGCAGCAAAAACTTCAAAACGCCGGCCGTCTTACCTTCCGTGAGCCGAAACTGCCTTAACGCAGTGTCAGACGGTAACAGATAATTAGAAATTATGGGACTAGCCAATCAGGATAGTTAGGCAAGGTGGTGAGGGTGGAGAATGTGGGTTGGAGGTTAGCGTGGGGGTGGGATGGAGGATGATGTGGAGGATTGGGTTAGGCTGGGGTTTGGTGTGGATGGGAGTAGGAATGGGGGCTGGAGGTTGAAAGATGCAGGTTGAGGGTGGGGTGTGGGTGAGGGTAGAAGGATAGGAGTGAAGCTGGGGTGAGGAGTGAGGAGGGGTGTGTGTGGGACTTGGGGTGGAAGGTGTGGGTTGGAAGGATGGGAGCAGGGTTGGAAGGATGGAAGTAAGGGCTTGGGTAGGAGAAGGGGGAAGCTAATAAATATATTGGGTAATCAGAGGTCAGGCAAATGGATGGGGAATACGGTATTTAACGTATGAGGATACTAACAAAGTTCTTAATCTAACCTAACCCAACCTAACCTAATTTAACCTCTCTATATATATACAGTATCTGCTCCTTCATTTCTTAGGTCTTTTCCACTCTTCTCAAACTCCCTCCCTCTGCCCTCCCATTTCACTCTGTAATCATCTACTTCTCCACACATACTGTACATACAGGTTCTTTAAACTTCACTTCCTTAAGCCCCTTTCACTTCGTCATTTTCTCGTTATTTACCCACCCGGATAAAACTTGAATCCATAACTTACATTTCTTTCTTATTCATATTCAGCTAACTTCATTTCCTTCTCTCGTTCTTAGTCCAGCATTTTACTTGTTAATTCTCCCTGTCTACTATTGTTCCTCATCCCTCCATCAGCCTCCATTCCCCTCCCAATCCACCTATCCCATCTCCACTATCACCACTCCTTATTCCGCTCCCTCCTTCGTCTATGTTATTACTACCATCAGCCACTATTCTTCTCCCTCCGTCGCTTGGTTGGGTAATGCCTATCCTGACTTCTCCATTTCCTCCAGTTGCCCTGCTTTCTGGCCACCTCCACAACCAAAATCCTTTAATCTTCTGCTTCCCTTGGCGGTGTAATGACCACCTTCACTTCTTCATTGCCTCCTATTGCCCTACCTCTTGGCCACCTGTCACTCACTGAATCCACCCTCTCCTTTTAACACCTATCGCTATCACTACCCTTCTTATTTCTGTTACGAGGAGTTATCCCTTATTTCATACAGTACGTTTTCTTTTGTGTATCATGAATGTAATGAATATTATGTTTATTATTGTATAATGTGATTGTATATTGTGTTGGAGTTTATCTTTGGAGAATGTAGAAATGAATTAATATTTGTGAAGTTGTTAAGGGTTAACATGTAAGGTTATGTTGTTGTATTGTGATCCCGTTAGTGAGAGATATGTATATACGTGGGGAGAGTGCGTGGCTTCCAGGGATGTTCTACGTACGATAATTATCGTATTTGTACTATAATTTGAGATGCTTGTACGATGTACGATATCACATTCAAAATATACGATAATTTTTGTCTATTTCAGCTTCTCTAGATTTTTTTTTTTTTTATATATACTGCAGGTTAACAACACTCACTATTCCCGCCACACGGTTCATTGTGCCCACACCCCAGTAACCCACGCTTCCCCTGAGTCACTCACGAAATTCCTTTCCCCTCCCAGTCCCATGGGAGGTCAGGGCCAAGCCCGGCCGACCCCATAAATGTCAAGGACTTAGAAGTTCAAACTTTACTTGGTGCTTGGTAGTGGTCTGGTTCAATGCCCTGGCCAAGCTGTAGTGCTGCTGTACCCACTACCCACTCTGCAACTTTGTATAGGACTTCAGTAAAGTCGTAAGTACAGTTGATATGCTGGTATACATAAAGCTTTATAGGATAGTCTTAATTTCTTACCGGGAAACGTGAGTGTAAGAAAGGCAAAAGTAATGTACCGTCTTAATTACTAGTTTGTATTCACCTAATTGTGATTCTCCTGGATTGACTCAGTCAAGCTCATGATGCCCCGTCTACATTTACCATTTCATCATACCTTTTTTTACACACCATCTCGTCTGGTAACTTGTTTTAATTGAAAATTTACCTGTACGATAATTTTAGGGTAAGATACGATAATTTTCATGCTACGGTACGATATATTGGGTCTCTGGGCAGAACATCCCTGGTGGCTTCTCTCTCTCTTGGTGGCTGGCGGCGTGTGAGGAGCTGATCTGGGTTTCTGCTCGGGTGGGCGTGTTGGAGACACGTGGTGATTTTGGGAGAGCAGTGTGGTCACACAGTGTGAGGTGTAATACAAGGGAAGTGGTGAGATAATTATGTGAATATATTGATGAGTATTATTTGTGGGAGGAGAATATACAGGTGATGGAGAGAGAGAGCGTGGTGTGGGTGGCCACAAGATAGCCTATGGTGCACGTGGTGGTGTACTTGTGATAGTGGAGATTATTATTGTGTGAACCATTGTGGAGTATTTATGTGGTTAATATTATAGAGTAACATGTGAGGGAGAACGGTTAATCATTTTGAGATATTATGGTTATTATTGAGTGTCATTTGGTGTTGTTAAGATCACTGTGGGGATATAGCATAAGTGATCTAAGCATATTCTTTATTTGAGTATCAGTGTGTTTATTTGTAAATATATGTAAATAGTGTAGTAGACTATTTCATTATCATTGATGGTGTGATGGATGATACAGTATTTGTGGTGGAGATATTTCATGTTGCTATCCAGCTGGCCCGGGAATGAGGAGTTGCAGGCCGAACGAATTTCTTGCTGTACCTAACTATTGCAGCGTGCTTGAGGAGTGAGGACAGCTGGGGACGTAACAGAAAATTGGGGGCCTGTCCGGGATCTCTTTGTGATAGTGTGCCACTTGTCCATGAGCCCAGTGTGTGTGACCAGGAGAATCTGCCTTCCTTGCCAGCCCTCCCCTCTGGACTACTGTGTTGTGGTGAGCCTTGAAATTATTTGTAATCATGGCAGAGAGTAATGTGCAAAACTTTGTGAGCAGTAGGGATGTACATTTTCTATACCAGTGCACAAGAGAAGAGCTGAGGGAGTTAGCATGCATTTATGGCATTGAGTTAAAAACTAATCTTAAGGAGGATATGCAGAGAGAACTGATAAAGGGTTTGATGGAATCTGGCATTTTGGGTAGAGAGCAGAGTGAGTGTGAAGAAGAAAATATGGAAAAGGATGAAAAGTATGTAGAAAGAAACAAAGAAATGACTGGTAGTGAGATGATGGAATGGAAAGTGAAGTTAATGGAGATGGAGATAATGTTACAGAGGGAAAAGAATCAAGAGGCTTTGATTCAGGTGGAGATAAAAAAGTTGGAAGTAGAAAAAGGGGAACACAGAGGAAATTCAGCAGATATAAAGATACTTATGCCAGAATTTGTAGAGGAAGAGGCTGAGGATTTCTTTATACAATTTGAGAAAATTGCTGAATTGAGAAGTTGGCCAAAGGAAGAGTGGGCTTTGTTGGTGCAAGCTAGATTAAAGGGCAAGGCAAGAGAGGCTTATGCTGGTTTGGGTATTGATGAGTGCAGTGATTATGATGTTGTTAAAGAGGCAATTTTACAGACTGTGAAGGTGGATCCAGAAATTTATAGACAGCGTTTCAGAGACGTTGGAAAGACACATAGTAACACCTATTTGGAAGTTGCCAGAGAGATTGTGCTGAAGTGTGGTAAATGGTTGAAATCTGAGGATGTGACAAGCAAGGAAGATGTGATACAGTTATTGATGTTAGAACATTTTAGAAATACTTTAAAACCAGCACTGAGGTATGAAATAATGAAACTAGACATTAGAAATGTGATTGAGGCTGGACGTAAAGCGGATCAGCTTTCTGTTGCGTATGAGATGAGCAAAGGTGCTGATAGAGGTAAATTTAACCAGAGCTGGGTTAACAAGTCCACCAACTCTTGGGGTGGTAAACAAGGTACAGCTAACCAAAACAGTTTCAAGAACTCAAATAATTTTCTGAAATCTAATGTTGGACATGTTCAAAGTCAGGCTGTAGAGTCACCTTTGTTTAGGAGTGATAAGGTCAGTAATGCTTCACATCAAAATAAGTCAGGAATCAAATGTTATAAGTGTGGTGATTTTGGACACTTAAGTATAAGTTGTAAGAAAAATCAGGTGCAACCCAAGTGTCTGCATTGTGGTAAAGTAGGTCACAGGAAGTATCAATGTTATAGTTTGAAGAATTCCAAGGAAGCTGGATTGACTGTAACTGGGAAGGAACATGTAGAACAATTGTTAGCAAATGTATGTACAGGATCCAAGGTGTTACCTGCAGTAGAGTTTAAGCCATTTATCACCAAAGGTCGGATGAAGGTGGGTGAGGGACAAGGAAAGGAGATTGTGATACTGAGAGACACAGGAGCTAACCTGAGTCTTGTACGTAAAGGTATTGCAGAGTGGAGTGATGAGTCCTTTACTGGTGAAAATGTTGTTGTTAGGGGTGTGAGTTCTTCAGAGCTTGAAGTACCAGTACATTGTATGCAGCTTGAGAGTGGATTTGTCAAAGGAAATGTGAAAGTTGGAGTAAGTGAAGGATTGCCTGTGTCAGGAGTGGACATGCTATTAGGGAATGATTTGGCAGGCAATAAAGTTGTCCCTGAGCCTGAAATTGTGGAGAATCCTGAGGTTGACCAGGAAAGTGAAACCGTAGACCCAGAAGTATGTGAGGATGGTGAGAGACTTGAGGAGAGTATGATTTATCCAGCATGTGTAATGACAAGGGCTAGTGCTAAAAGAGCAGAGGAAGATGAGGAGTGTGAGTTAGACCTAAGCTCATCCTGGCTTTGTGAACCTGGAGATGAAGCAGAGCAGGTGAAAGGGAAGGAAGTAGAGACTTTGCCAGACTTTGTTGTGAAAAAGGAGGACTTAATTGATGCACAAAGGAATGATGAAAGTCTGAAGGCGTTGTGGAGTGAGGCCGAGAGAGGAATTCTTGATGGAGATGTGGGATATTATGTGCAAGACCAAATTTTAATGAGGAAATGGAGACCTGCTGATAGCCCAGTATCTGATCATTGGATGATGATGACCCAAATTGTTGTCCCTAAGAAGTACAGAAGTAAGATTTTGGAGTTGGCTCATGAAGATAGTTGGTCAGGACATTTTGGTGTAAGAAAGACTTTGAGTAGAGTGACAGCACATTTTTATTGGCCAGGTGTAAAGATGAGTGTAACTAAGCATTGTAAGACTTGTCACACATGTCAGGTTGTTGGTAAACCTAACCAGAATATTGTAAAGGCACCATTGCACCCTATTCCTGTTGTAGATGAACCATTCAGCAGGATATGTATTGATGTTGTAGGTCCTCTACCTCGTTCTAAGCGAGGCAATCAATATTTGCTAACTATTATGTGTATGTCAACAAGATTTCCAGAGGCAATTCCTTTGAGAAATATCCATGCCAAAGTGATTGTGAGGGAGTTGGTGAAATTTTTCTCATGGGTTGGACTCCCGAGAGTAATTCAGTCAAATCAGGGCAGTAATTTCACTTCAAGGTTGTTTGGTCAGGTGTTGAAAGAGTTGAGGATTAAACAGCAGTTATCGAGTGCCTATCACCCGCAGTCGCAGGGATGTGTGGAAAGGTTTCACCAAACTCTAAAGAAGACTTTAAAAATATACTGTACTGAAATGGATAAGGATTGGGATGAGGCAGTGCCACTAGCTTTGTTTGCCATAAGAGATGCTGTACAGGAGTCCACTGGCTTCAGTCCATTTGAACTTGTGTATGGACATGAGGTCAGGGGACCTCTGCGTATGTTGAAGGAGAAGTGGTTGGGAAATCATGATGTGCCAAATATGCTGGATTATGTTACTATGTTTAAGGAGAGATTGTTGAGAGCTAGAGAGATTGCATGTGAGAATTTAAAGGAGTCACAGACTAATATGAAAACCTGGTATGATAAGAAGGCACGAGATAGAAGTTTTCAGCCTGGTGATAAGGTGCTGGTGTTGTTTCCATTGCAGGATAATCCTTTGAAAGCAAAATATTGTGGGCCTTGGGCCATTAAGGAGAAAGTCAGTGATGTAAATTACATAGTCAGAACCCCAGGGAGACGGAAGGGAACTCAATTGTGTCATGTAAATATGATCAAGCCATACTATGGTAGGGAAGAAGTATTGGATGTAAATGATGAAGTAAATTGTGGTAATGTTGTGAAGGTGGAGAAGAGTGATGGTGAAGATGATGAATTGTGAAGGTCAGAGTTTGGAAAATTCAGTCATATTAAATAATTTGGATGAGAAGTTGAAGCATTTAGATAAGGATAAGAAAGGAGAGGTAAAAAGAATTGTTAACAAGTTTAGATCTTTGTTTCCTGATGCTCCTAGAAGAACCCATGTTATTATGCATGATTTGGAAGTAGAGGATGTAAGGCCAATTAAGCAACATGCATACAGAGTGACTCCACAAAAGAGAGAAATTATGAGGAAGGAAGTAGAGTACATGTTGAAAAATGATTTAATTGAGCCAAGTAATAGTCCATGGAGTTCACCCTGTGTACTTGTACCTAAGGCTGGAGGGAATAGTTATAGATTTTGTACTGACTTTAGAAAAGTGAATACTGTAACTAAGACTGACTCATACCCTATTCCCAGGATTGATGACTGTATTGATCAGTTAGGAAATGCTAAGTATGTGACAAAATTAGATTTGCTTAAGGGTTTCTGGCAAGTTGGATTAACTGAAAGGGCTAAGGAATTGTCAGCATTTGTTACCATGGATGGGTTGTATCAGTATAAAGTTTTGCCATTTGGAATGAAGAACAGTAGCAGTTGTTTTCAGAGATTGGTTAATGCAGTGTTGAGTGGAGTGAAGTGTTGTACTGTATACATTGATGATATAGTACTGTATTCTGATACATGGGAGGAGCATTTGAAGTTGTTGGATGAAGTATTAGAAAGTTAGATGATGCAAATCTCACAGTGAATTTAGCAAAGAGTGATTTTGTGAAGGCTTATGTGGACTATTTAGGATTCAAAGTGGGGCAAGGACAAGTGAGGCCATTGGATGCTAAGGTGAGAGATATTCTGAACTTCCCTTCTCCAACAAATAGGAAAGAATTGTTGAGGTTTTTGGGAATGAGTTGGTATTACAGAAGATTTTGTAAGAACTTTTCAGCCGTTGCATTGCCATTGACCAGGTTGTTGTCAAAGAAGGTGAAATTTATGTGGAGTGAGCACTGTGTGGAGGCTTTTAAGAAAATTCAGGATATGCTAGTAAATGCACCCATATTGGTCCCTCCTGATTATGATAAGCCATTTAAATTGTATGTGGATGCCAGTGGTGAGGGAATTGGAGGAGTATTAATGCAGGAAGTGGAGCAGGTTGATCATCCTATTGGGTATTTTTCTAAGAAGTTGTTACCATATCAGATGAATTACAGTACTGTGGAGAAGGAGGCTTTGGCATTGATTATGTGTTTGAATCATTTTGAAGTGTATGTGAAGGGTACCATGAGGCCCGTGCAAATTTTCACTGATCATAATCCTCTTGTATTTGTAAATAGGATGAAGAACTCTAACCAGGGGTTAATGAGATGGTGTCTGCTGTTGCAAGAATATAATTTGGTTGTGACTCATGTAAAGGGAAGAGAGAATGTGATAGCAGACGCTCTCTCTCGCGTTCCTGAGAGATGTGAATCCTCTTAAAGGGAGAATTCACATCTTTACTGGAAGGGGGGTGTTACGAGGAGTTATCCCTTATTTCATACAGTACGTTTTCTTTTGTGTATCATGAATGTAATGAATATTATGTTTATTATTGTATAATGTGATTGTATATTGTGTTGGAGTTTATCTTTGGAGAATGTAGAAATGAATTAATATTTGTGAAGTTGTTAAGGGTTAACATGTAAGGTTATGTTGTTGTATTGTGATCCCGTTAGTGAGAGATATGTATATACGTGGGGAGAGTGCGTGGCTTCTCTCTCTCTTGGTGGCTGGCGGCGTGTGAGGAGCTGATCTGGGTTTCTGCTCGGGTGGGCGTGTTGGAGACACGTGGTGATTTTGGGAGAGCAGTGTGGTCACACAGTGTGAGGTGTTATACAAGGGAAGTGGTGAGATAATTATGTGAATATATTGATGAGTATTATTTGTGGGAGGAGAATATACAGGTGATGGAGAGAGAGAGCGTGGTGTGGGTGGCCACAAGATAGCCTATGGTGCACGTGGTGGTGTACTTGTGATAGTGGAGATTATTTTTGAACCATTGTGGAGTATTTATGTTGTTAATATTATAGAGTAACATGTGAGGGAGAACGGTTAATCATCTTGAGATATTATGGTTATTATTGAGTGTCATTTGGTGTTGTTAAGATCACTGTGGGGATATAGCATAAGTGATCTAAGCATATTCTTTATTTGAGCATCAGTGTGTTTATTTGTAAATATATGTAAATAGTGTAGTAGACTATTTCATTATCATTGATGGTGTGATGGATGATACAGTATTTGTGGTGGAGATATTTCATGTTGCTATCCAGCTGGCCCGGGAATGAGGAGTTGCAGGCCGAACGAATTTCTTGCTGTACCTAACTATTGCAGCGTGCTTGAGGAGTGAGGACAGCTGGGGACGTAACATTTCTCTCTCCCGTGGCTATGTAATAACGACACTCAGGTCTCCATTGTCTCATGTTGCCCTGTCTCACGGCCACCTCTCGCTCACTGGGCCCTACGCTCTCTCCTTAACACCTTCATTAATATTGATGCGCCTCTTTTACGCGGCATATAATCGTCTGACGGCAGCAACACTATCATACAAAAAACATCTTGCTGCTGCAGGGATTCATGGAGACGACTAATAAAATCTTCACCACAAGAGACATCATCATAAGCCTAGTAAAACTGTCTGGGGTGACAAGATCAGAGGTAAATAATCGTCAGAAGTAAGTCGCCTCTCCTTGCTCAGGCCACTTTGGGAGCTACAAACCGCCGCCATTGTGTTCATTCACTGGCCACTCCGTAACGTCTACTGATACAATAGGAGTTAGCTGCGAGCTTCAGTATTTTCATTGTGTGTGTGTGTGTGTTTTCTCAGCGGACTTTGGAGTTCGGCTGCGTATATTTCAGAAACGTCATGCTCTCACTGGGACATTTGTCGGTGGGTATACGCAATTATGAGATGAGAGACAGAATCAACATCCAACCAGGTGCAGTAGACTTTAACCAAACATTGCAACAAACACACCCTTAAAATACAATTGTCTTCAAACCGTGCATTTCAGGATCAGGTAAATTTAATCAGAGACATCCTACTAAGGTCAGTGAAGGGATGGGTTTTAATTAAACAGAAGTCAGTATGTAAAAAGTAACAAGAGATTCTATACAAAGTGCTCAATCACTCCAACACGGGAAGCACCCAAACGTTTCTCTCTCCCAGGTATTCAATCTCTCCAACACGGAAAACACCTTAACGTTTCTCTCTTCCAGGTATTAATTCACTCCAATAAGGTAAACATCCAAACGTTTCTATCCCTGTTATCCAATCACCCCAACAAGGAAAGCACCCAAACGTTTCTATCTCCCAGTTATTCATTCACTCCAACAAAGAAGACATCCAAACGTTTCTCAAACACACAACAGTTGCCTTCAATCCAGGCGCAGTCTGTCAAAATAGTATACCTAACTAGATCAATGATATGCAGGTAAATATATCTGGATGGACACTATATTCTGGATGTCCTATTGCGTTCTATTTATATATATGCCACATTGATGATAATAGTAACCATAAAAAAGTAGTACAGGAAAAACGTCTAGAGAATTTGTTAAAACGCTTCATCCAGTACTTCAAATTGGTAGACGAAGAATATAAATATATTTCTGGTGTGATTATACCCTATCACTGCTGGTTACCTAATTTCTCTCCCTCTCTCTCCCTCCCTCTCTCTCTCACTCACACACACACACACACACGGGTGATTATTTATAGAGAGGGAGGTCAAGGTGAACAAAAACTGAGAGGGGTGGAGGCGCACACTGGTGGGGGTAGAGAGAGATGTATACCTGTACAGTACGGGATGGAAAAACTTCACCTTCCGGCCTAGATTTTCGTCCCATTGCAGCTAATATCACGTAGCTTATTGACTGAAAAACACAATTCCACGAGTCTACATAGTTTCCACAACACTTCTTCGTGACTAGCATCTTTTTCTAATGTTAAGCTACTGTTACAACGCAGCAGTCAAGAAGGAGAGGTGTCAATTTCTCACCAAGTTAAGAGTAAAAACAGCAAAGCGACTCGACAACACCTGCGATAACTCCTTCAATACTGGTACGTGATGGCCTTATAAAATCCTCTCGTTCCTGCCATCAGACGTTGCATCTTAGGATATATATGTCGGACTGAGGGTCGTTGGCTAAGTGGTTTTGAGAGAATTTCCCAACACTTCCTCCTAAGCGATTTATTTTGTCCATTATACCTCAGTGTCCAGCTGTATGTTCCTGAGGCAAAGTGCATCTACGTTAAAACCCCCCAAACAGCTAAAAGACAATGTTTATCAGTAATCAGCAAAATAAATCGCTTGGGAAAAGTACTACGAAGGACTGAGCCTTCAATGGGAGAAAAAGTATTTGACAGAATTCATAAAACTTTTGTCCTACGAAAATAACGGGGAGGATAACGATTACTGAAGGCTTGTACAGATATGAGAGAGAGAGAGAGAGAGATCCTCATAAATTATATTATTTCTTTACTATGGGCAATATTTTAAGCATCATCTGTTTTCCATATATGAGATTAGGCACCTACAACCAATGCAAATAATTTAACTTTATTGCACCATTAACACACTGATGGCCTAGTTTCATTACACTAACCCCCTTTCCATTAAATAATTTCTGCTTGGGATAGCCAAAAGGATACAGAAAGTCGTCATCCTCGCGAACAGATTAGCGGAAGTGGTAAGTACAAAAATTGCTATATACTTTCTGTCTCACCCTGTCTGCTCAAATATTATCGAAAGTACCGTGCATTTACTCTATCCACCCTATACAATTAATGTCAAGCGGTCTTTATTATATTTAGTGATAAAATCCAGTCCTCACATTTAGACCCAATTAAGATGCTTACCAAGGCCTGTCAAAATTAACTTTGCTCTTGTTTGTCGTCAGTAAAGCTGAAGACGTAGCCTAATAAAGGAAGGTTTTATTTAGCATCAACAGCATGAAATAGTAAAACGGTCACTCAGCAGTGCGTGCATCGCTGTAATGTTTGTCATCAGTAAAGGTGGGCGTGTAATAATGAATGCATTCATCACTATCAGCAGCACAATATAACAAATAGACTGGTACCGTATTCTAGTCCAGTAAGGAGGCTCCCTAGCACCTCTTCCTTAGCGATTTATTTTTGGATATTGCTGCTTAATGTCCTTTTGTACGTTGTTTATGCAGAGTATGGAGAGTAGGAGAATCTATATAACACAGAGTAGGAGAGTAAGGTGTAAAATACAAAATAAATCGCTTTGGAAAAGGTGTTAGGGAACTTCCATGACTCAGTTTTGCTTGCCATTCTGTCACACCACGATGGACAGATGCTTAAAGTTATCACAATGTCCTCAACCTTTACTGGAAAATGTGGTCACTTCACAAAGAAATTGGTCATTTCACTAAAAATGTGGTCACTTCACTAAACAAAATCCGAAAGTGCAGAGCAGGGATGTTTATGTTTTGCCACAAGGACTTCTGCTGAAATGGGTCAATTATTACTCGTATTATTCCCACGCACTTGTATCCTATACTTTGATCACCTTACCTTGGCCTAAAAATGCGATCCCTCCATTCTGAATGCTGAATTGCAAAAACTGATTAACATTAGTATATGGTGCTAGTCACGAAGGAGTGCTGTAAAAAGTATGTAGAGCCGCAGTACTGCCTCTTGCCTCTGAACTTAGAATATAAGCTGCAAAAGAACAAAAATCTAGACCAAGTGAGATTAAGAACAGTATAGTATTATGCTTTATTCTGTAGTTCAAAGAACAATCAAACGAGCTTACGGGAGTGAAAATTTGACCTCTGCCCATCTGTGCCGGAGGACTTTAAAAATTACAGGATCCAGCACTAACGATGAGGTGCACCAGATATGACATTTACCCAATCCCACTGTTCTACATTAAAAAAAAAAATAATAATAATAATAATAAAATAAAAAATAAAGATCCAGTGGGCCTGATATTAAATTCATGGAGCACACTGTCTTTCAAGCATTTTATCTTCAATCCGTCACGTTTCCTTTTGTGAGATTTCAGAAATATCACAAATTAATTTTTACGCATGAAATTTTACAGTGCATGATGATATAGCTGTACGAAGAATTCTGGAGGGTGAACAGACACAAGCGCCTGTTACGAAAATCATGTTTTTAAATCTTGGGTGGTGTAATTTCCTTCAAACACTGAGGTGTTTAGCGTCAGATAACAGTCTCCTACAGTAATTGTTTGACCAAGTGATCATTAATTACCTGGTTGTGATTTAGCACACTTCTTTATACATGGCAGTGGTAAGGTGCGGTGTTACTGATGAATTGTTGAGAAAATTAAGGTGCCCATATTTAGTCACTTATCTCTTAAGCTCTTTGCTACAGATCATAAATGGCACAGACATGGTGTTCATCCCGAGTTTATTTATTGTTTTTTATACATTTCTCTCGATAACAAGCAATATTGCCAATAACAATACCAACAGCAAGAGGCCAACACATAAACACCTATGCAGCAGAATACACAATCACAGCGCCTCACACTGCTACACTTAGCACTGCTGGAACTCACACAACCATACGTTACACATACACATCACAATCACATCTAACACAATTACAGCCATACACACAATTTGCATTTACTCTTGACATCGCCACTCTTCACACACCTACACCTCACACTCATTCCTCACACTGTCATTTAGTACTGCCACAACCCACACCACCATACACCACACTCACTCCTCATAGCCTACACACCCACACCCCACACTCATTCCACTCACACAGACACATCCCACACTCACCCCTCATACACATACAGCCACACCCCACACTCACTCCTCATATTTACACAGTCACACCCCACACTCCTCACACTCACACAGCTACATTCCACACTCACGTCTCATACTCACACAGCCATACCCCACAATCACTCCTCATACTCACAAACCCATACGCGACACTCACTCCTCAGACTCATACAATCACACGCAACACTCACTCCTCATACTGACAGCCACATCCTACACTCACTCCTAATACTCACACACCCACACCCCACACCGATTCCTCACACTAACACAGCCACACCTTACACATACTTCACAGTCACACTAACACAGCTATGCATTACAAACACCATGCATTCACACCACACACTGCTACAGTACATATGACAGTCAGAGTTCGCACACATCTCAGTCACCACTCACACTGCCACACGTCACACAGCCGCATCTTACACCCCTTACACTGAGAACGAATTAGGTGTGGAAGGAAGAGTATACGAAGAGAAAAGGAAGAAAGATAATTATAAGATTATGAGAAAAATGGACAGAAGAAGGGAAAACGCCGAAAGGTTGATGAGATAACGGAGGGAAAAGGATGATATGCTGTTTGGACCCAACCAAGAATGATTTGCTGCTATTAACTGGACGGTGGCCTAACACAGACCTACTATCAGCCCACGCCTACATTTAAGTAGTTAGGGTAGGATAGGGTAGGGTGGGAGAGTAGCGTACTGCATTGGGGCAGGGAAGGGTAATGAAAGGCAAGGTAGAGTAGGAGAGAGTTAGGCGGAACTGTGTAGGGCACAGAGATAGGGTAGGGTTGGATAGGGAGGGATAAGGCCGTAAAACTCCATTGTACAAACACTCAAATCACGACGTAGCCTGCAATCGCCAAATCAAACTACCAACAATGCTAGTAATCGTGTGACTTTCAAAGCCATGATACACAGGTGAACACTACACCTGAAACTGCACTCTCCAAGCTTTTATTTACTTCTTGGTGTTCGTAATATTGTGTGGCTCTGTCAAGCGCAGGCAAGGTTTATGAGATCACGAATATCACGAACTGTTGTCGGGGCGTGGCAGAGAGGCGGGGAGCAGCAGAGCAAAGGAAAACAAGAAGCGGTGCCAAGGCACAGCAAACCCGTCCCCGGCAGTCATTTTAATGCTGACATGTAAACACAACAGGATACCTAGTCAAAGATGTCACATATCAAATCGGGAGTAAATCGGGTGAAAACTAACGAATTTCCCCATTTGAAATTTAGGCCCGACCCACCTGACATTGACTCCCCACTCGACCGCTAACTGGGGAGTGACATCCCTGATGTAATGAGGCATGTTATAGGATGCAGATTTGAAAGATGCATCTTTAGGTTTTAGTTTCATGTCGATATGACAAATCTGAAAGGAATTATGGCGAAAAAAAAACGATTTTTTTTTTTTTTACATTATTTGGGCCTACAGCCTAGGCCTTGGCCCAATTTGGCCCAAAATTTAATCAGGTGATCAGAAGGTAAAGAGCCTTTCATCCCGACAATTTTAGTCAAAATCGCACCAGTAGGTTTCGCGTAAAGTTAGCGGACCGACAGACAAACAGATACACAAACCGAGTGAAAACAATACCCGTTCTCGAGATCCTCGGGGGGGGGGGGACGGGTAAAAATAGTGATGTTGTGCCGATGGCACTGAGTTCTCAATGCCAATGCACCAATGTAAGTTCTGCTAAGATATGTATTTGTACCTGGTACTGTCTTTTCTTCGGATGGGGATGGTTTATGCTGCTGGCATTTCTACTGAATGGAGTTTGCTATGTGCACTAGTATACTCGTACAGGACACAGCCTAGCCTTACCGTCTCACCATGAAAATCCTATAAATGAAACAGTGTGCTTCTTGTTATTTTACCATTGCTATGAGCAGCCGAAAGCTTCTCTCTCTCTCTCTCTCTCTCTCTCTTTCTCTCTCTCTCTCTTTCTCTCTCTGTAGGGATGGGTGCATTGGCAGTGTGGCCTGGTGGAGAGGGGTGATGGTGTGGTACTCGTCATTACGCAGTTGAAGAAAAGTATGTGAGACGCGGAATACGAAATGCCAAGAAAGGATTAAGACTGAAAACAAAAGGAGAAGTGAGTATAGATGATGAAGAGATGGAAGACTAAGGAAAGAAGAAACAAATGGAAGAAAAGAGGCAAGAGTGAGAAGAAGAGAAACAAAAATGACGAAAGGAGAAGACAAGGTCGAGGGGCAGGTGAAGAGTGAGATGAGAGGGAAGGACGAAGGAAGAAAGGTAGAGGTACTCAACCCTGCAATAACCAAGAAACTGGGGCGTTAAATATCTCTTAATTAATGAAGCATATCCAGGTGCGGCTCTATCCGTCTGCCCCTCACTAACGATTTCGAATGCAAGCTGCTTCATTCCAGTAAACTCTAGCAATTTTAGCGAAATCACTCCAGATCACAAAACACAGCATCACACACCACACCACACCACCCTTTCTCACACCACACATGAAATCACTCTCCCGTACAACACCAAGGGCATTAACCGAAGGGCCCCAACGCTCCCGCATCTGTACTTTTATACTTCTTCCAAAACAAGTAACACTTTCCCCCTTTTCCAACAAAAAATGCCAGAATATAGAAGGGCTCCAAATTATATGAGGCGTAAAACTTCACATGAAGGAAAGTTCCACCACCTTAGACAGGCTACTCTACCCCCAAGGAGTGTTACTTGTAAATGTATGTAGCTTAACCTGGCATCTAGACTGAGAGGATAAGAGGTTTATAGTCGCATGAACTCGATTTTACCAATCGTATTTGCACTGGTTAACTGCATACAAGGATGGTGAAACCCAGACTTGCATGTTATTTATATGGATTAGATGCATGGGCAGCAGAACTCAAGGACACTGGTCTGCTCAATGTGTTCATGAATCGACACCAACACACAGTCAGCACGCAAGACATCATATATAGGATATAATCTACAGTATATTTTAATGATATGCTATAAAACAAGTGTGTGAAATCAATTACGTAGATATATTTCCGCACCTGATAAATGTAGCCTATGCGGGATATCTTCAGGTTACGAATGAGGATCTTAGGTACTGTATATACCGGTATAAGAGGGAAGTTACTATCATATGGAACTACAAACTTAAGTTGGAAAAAACTTCCATAGCTATGTTTTTAACCCATGATTATTTAGTCTTCTCGAGGTATTGGGGGGGGGGGATAAACAAGAAAAAACCTTAGGCACAGAAAACATTTAAGTTGCAATTACATTGTATGATCATAAACCTACTTCGAAATAAGAAGGATCACCCAAGCCCATCAACTAATCTAAGGGCCAAATACTTTCCTTTGCCTGTGTGTCTGACCTTGGATAGATTACTCTCTAATTCAAATTATATTTTCTTGCCTAACCCTTAACCCTTTCAGCAACTTTGGTACAAATCAGATCAAAACTTTGCGTTAACTTTTATCACTGACCTTGAGCTCTGACAATTTCCTGTGACCAAGACCTTTAACTAGATGCTCTCACAATCGAATCTCTTTATCCTAACACTTCCGTAAAGTTTACTCTGCACTGGATAAAAACTGCTTAAGCTGACCTTGCCAGAAGACAGAAGGAAACTCTGACTGAGAAAAGCAGTTCCTGAGTTGACCTGTAGCACACATGAATATCTGAAAGTATCGCTTAAGGGTTTACTAAATCGACGTAAGCTGACGCTTAGTATATCGGATATGGATACGAAGGGGACGAAGAAATATGGTATGTCAGAAGATACCACTGTCCGGGAAAATTTGACACACAGGGTTGTATTCTATGTGGTTAGGAAGCTTAGTAACACCTCTTCCTTACCTATTTATTTCTGATTCTGTTCCGTTACAATATTCTTGTGTGTAATTCATGCAATCTATTTCGACAATAAAGACATATAAGACGCAAAATATAGCGATATTAATGAACAGTTTGGAAAATAAACTGCTAAGGAAGAGGTGCTAGGGAGCCTCCTTAACCGGAGAGAATACAGGACAAGGAAATCGCTAGGATCCAACTACATATCATCACTGGTGCTGCTTGGTGTTAGGGCTTATTATATGGACCCAGGGAGCCCCACTCTTACTAGCTTCAGACGTGGTGGCATAATGTACTGGGGTGGGATGGAAAGTGTGTCTGATTTTATTAGCTGCCGCCAGGATGCCCCATCGTCACCAGCTTAATCAGTGGGGGCACAAATCAATGAGCTGGGGTGAGATGTAACGCGACTTCGGTGACGTCATGGAAGTATCATGACTAAGGGAAATGAAGTAATGACAGAGGGGGATGCGCATTTAATACCAATTAAGTCTTCACTAAGCCACAAAGAAATCAGTGCTTCTAATTTTAAAAGAAACAAAGGCGAAGAGTACATTAAAAAATGTTCCATCCAAACAAAACAAATGTGGCACATTCTGTGTCCGTCAACTGACATGCTGGACGCACTGTACTGTATGAATCAGTTCAGTCCTTCCGTCCTACTGTATGGTCATAGGCCTATCCGCGTGCTCCCTAATTACTGTATTAATTTTTGTCTGCATTTTTCCTGTAGGGATTGGTCGGATCTCACTGGAAGTGAAAGTGAGGAGGGTGAAGGTTTCACTGTTAATCATCTTTTCTCTGACCACATTATCACTGTTAAGTTATAACAGTACGCCAGTCTGATGGGTAATGAGGGAGAGAAGGGTGAAGACTTCATCGTTTAATTGTCCTTTCCCCAATTAAAGTATCGTATTATAATGCCCCCTAGCAATATGCCAATTTTATGACCTGATTTCGCGGTAATTAATGTTCTTGCTGCCACTACACGATATAGACCTGAAACAACAATACTAACTGACCATATAAATAAGTGAACTCATGCTTCGCTCTCCATTTCCGCGTATTGATGAAGAAACTGTTAGGAAACCAAGATATTTATTTACGCTGCATGAGGGTGAGAGAAACATATAAACAGCAACACAATAGAAAGTGAAAGCAATGATGGTGAAGAATATACTGTGCATCACTTTAATCTGTTCAGGCGAGGAAGCAGGACCTAAAACCATCCACCATAACTGCCTACCCCCACTAACACTCACCCCGTGTCCAGCACTGCAAGCGGAGTGGGAGCTGCCTTCATGGTGGGAGGCCAGGCAGTTCACACGCCTGGTCATTATGTAGTAGTTGTTGTTGCTGTGTATTTGTCAGCATGGCACGGTCATGGCGAGGCTCAACATGTGTACTGACACGAATATATATCCAAATGTTTAATGTCGCGAATATATACGGTACAGCTTGTAACTGGGGTTTTTGAAGATTCAGGGCACGGAACTGAATAGGGGTATGATATGTAACGTTTATAAGCACAAATCAATGAGGTGGGGTGAAACAGATCGTGACTTCAGTGCTGTCATGGAAGTATCACGACTAAGGGAAATAAGTACAAGACTGACTTATATAAAAGGAATATCAGGTTCCATTTAATTCCTCATCAAGCCTATAGTTAGCATCGAAAAACGTTGCTGATGTTTACGTGTCATAGCCCACGATGTTGTAATGCCGATTTTTAAAAACACTTGTAAATCTGTTCACTCATGCAGTTTGTTCTTTATGATGTGAAGGTACTGCAGTGAGGAAAGACAACGTGAAAAAATGCTTAAAACAGACGCATAAAGTGTGCTGAGGTATGTAGGGGAGTGTTACAGGGAGGACAGACTACAGTAGGTGCGTGAAGTTCATTTTGGCTGGTGTTAATTAGTAAAGGCTAAGAGATGAAATGTTATGAAAATAAAAAGAAATTTTGAAGAATAATATACCTTTTTCTTTCTTATTACCTGTTCAAATGGACTGGAAAAAAAAAAAAAAAAAAAAAAAAAAGGTAGTATGTAGGAATTTCAACGCCATCGTATGAAGTAATCAAGAAAGAGGAGAAATTGTCATATACAGTAATTGGTTTTCAGAACTTCATCAAACAACAACGCAACTGTTTTTATGTATATAATATAGGTTGTAACATATATTAAACCTCCACCGCTATCACATCACCCTCCACTAGCAATAAACAAAAGCAAGAGATATTCTCCCACAATACTCTACGGCTCATAGTGGAGCAGATTATATTAAGACATTGTAAACGAACACTCCTTTGTGCGTTTTCCACCACCACCCTCAACACATCCGCCAGAGTCTCGTATGATGTCAATTATTTTGTTCAAAGGCTTTATATTATTAACGAGGTTTAGAGTTGCGAATAAAAGACGAGGCATAAGACGCTTTACTGAAAATTCTATATAAGATGTATTTAGCTTTTATTTTCTTGAAAAATGTGAGAAGAAAAGCACAAAGCCAGCAAACTGTACCTCCCAGGTAAAGCTGGGCAAATGAAAGCCAAACTGTAGATCCTATCATTTCAAGGTGTCTGGATATATGGTTCAAACACAGGAGATTTTGAGCAATGGAAAATATAAACCCAGGAAGTTCAAAGTTGAATAATTATATAGGGAGATAAAGACTGAAAATATCAGTCTCCTACATCAGAGAGCAACTATGTAGCTACTATAACAAAGTATTTCTCCATAGCTGAGTTCTCTGTGTTATTTATGTTGTATAATTTTCATCTCAATGTATCATCTAAGTTGATGAAGTTACTGATAGTTATTAAAAAGGATGTTGCTTGTAAAGGAACTCCAGCACCATCCCCCCATTTCCTTAAATTTTTTACTGTGTACATCTCACCTCCTCATCGGGAGTTGAGAAAGACAAAGCCGCGAGGAGTGGGGGAAAAAAAAAAAAAGTGACACCATGGGCTTCAGTGTGTGAATGTAACTAAAATTAAGTTTTTTACATAAGGCACTTGCTCGTCTGGTAGTGACATCAACCACAGAACACTTCATGCCTTTTGTTCTTTATTCATGGCTCTTGGTTGTCTGGTAGTGACGTTAGGTTCGAGCCACTTACATCCCTTTGAGGTTAAAGGGTTGCTTTCTCTGTGGAATCGCTGACAAGGTTGTGTTTGTTGCTCACACTGAGAGACTAGCTGTTGATACTGTTGAGTAATCCCGCTCTATCTGGCCAAGCAGACCAGTCAACCACTGGCAAGCAACCTTCCCTGCAGGGTCTTTCAATGCAGTGACAGTAGTAGATAGCACCTCGCCATAGCGAGATGAGGGGAAAAGCGTGAAGGTTTGGTTCCCGGGTGGACGTCACAATCGCGTCTCTCCATCAAGTTAACAGGGGCACTATAGTAGGCTTCACATCACCCCGTTATTTCGTTATATTGTTATTATCCAACGCTGTATTTGGTTCCTACGTTAATGGAAACCATTGGGCTTGCCACTCAGACCAAAGCCACCTGAAATGGAAAGAACGATAATAAAACGTAAAGGGAAGCATGGAAAAAACAGAGAGAAAAAGGCAGACGCAGAAAAGGAATTATAATGGTGAAGTAAGGTGTGTAAATCTGAAATAATCAGCCCTGTGTTATACTGAGACTGGGCTATCCTAATGACGCTTTATTACCGCGGCATCATCTTCATTATGGTATTAATTTTTTTGCTAAAATCCTTCTCACCAGTTTTGTTTTAATCTGTTCGGTTTGGTGGCTTATCAAAAGGTGATCCGTTTTTCTTGAGATGGGATATATTGGCGATTCAAGCAGACGGCAATGTGGAATGACTCCTCTTTCCAGCCATTATCTGGAAAACCTGTGGCTTTTATGGTGAGCTTTGGGTCAATTATCTTTTACATAATGTGTGAGCTTTGTCACTGACAGCGGTGTATGTGTGCGTGGGGGGGGGGGGGAAGAGCGTAGTGAGTACTGTACATAGTGAAGAGATGACTATACTTTTGCAATGAAACTGCCTTTACAACGATGGCAGGCGAGTTTGTAAACACTGAAAATGCCTTGACAAGTAAGGCAGGGGCTTATGTAAACACTGGATTTGCCATGAGTACACCAGCAGGGACGTATGTAAACACTGGATTTGCATGGCAACGACAGCAGAGGCGTATGTAATCAATGAAATTACCATAACAACAACAGCAGGCAAGTATGTAAACCCTACAGATGCCTTGACAATGACGGCAGGGGCGTATGTAAACAATGAAATTGCCATGACCATAGTCTAATGCCACGTTTTCGTAAGGCTTTTAGACTAGTATCGACCGGTTTAGACCGGTCTTACTGCTGTTCTGACAAGACAATTAGACCGGTACAGACTAGTCAAAAGCAGTCCTGCCCCAGAAGCTAACCTAGGCCAGACCAGTCTGCGCACAAACGTATGCGCATCAGCAACAGCCAAGGAGGAGGCCAGGAGCGTCCGTGCCAGGGTGTAAACATCGATGGGCAACAATGGCGGACTTGGGAATAAGGTTTGTTTTAAATTAGATTTTTAGCACTAGCAGAAGCCCGTGATCATCTAAGAAGGGAACCAAATAAATCTCACCATGAAGTAGAGGCTTTGAATTATTTTACAGAAGATCGCACGAAATAAGATTATTAAAGCATTAATGACTGAAATAAGATTCGAGGGGAAGCAGAAGGATAGCTCAAAATTCGTTGAAAGAATACAGACTCAGTCATCTTCAATTTTAAATTTATTTTGTGAACCTTTAAAGCAGGTTTCAGCCCAAACTGTTTGGGAATTCGGCAAGCATCTTTTATTTCTTACTGTAGTGACATTCTTCTAGGCCACTCCCAATCACTCTTGCAGCCAACAGCAAACTCGGACAGGATCAGACCGACATTAGCCTGTTCTTGCGACCACTTCTGAGTCCCGACCAGTCTAAACTGGTCCAAAGCAGTCCCCCAAAACGTGGCTTAAGTAATATACAGTCGTGTCACGCTTGGTTCAAATTTTGGAGCAGCCTGCGCATGACGTCACAGGGTCCCGCAGCCATCAGTTGGCTCGGGGCAGCGGTTGGGAGCAGATGTGTCTCCCCTCAGTCTCTTCTCACCCTTGTGGGAAGCTCAGATATGCGGCATTTGAAAACATGCCAATTTAAATATGGAATAATTTCTGAAGCTAAAGAGGTAAAAATTAGATTTAAAAGTTTATCTTTAACAAAGATAATTAAAGAGTCTAATGTTTTACAAGACGATGAGTGACGTTAGAATTATCCAACCACGGTGTACACCTACGTCCGCATGTTGCTCTATAATACATGCCTGCATTTACTTCAAACGTCACTCATCGTTTTTATAACTTTTTAATTAGCTTTAATTTTCTTTGATAACGGTAAGCTTTTTAAGCTATGACCTCTTTAGCTTCGGAAATTATTCCATATTAAAACTGGCTGCTTATACTGTAATCAGTTTACACATATAAATATGTGTTAAAATAAGAAGAGCTGTAGAATTACCATGCTCCTTAGTGTTGTATTAACCAATGAGCAGCCTTAATTCAAACGTTTCTTGGCTCCAGCCAGCAGAGCTGAGTGAACAGGGTATACTTGTCACACTTTTTTTTTTTTTTTTTTTGTCCGACTCTGGGCATAGGCTTCACAGCCTGCTATCAAGTCCCAGCAGTCCTCCTACATACCATACACCTCTACATATCCCCTTCTCGTTTTCTCTCTATGGGAGGCCTTGTGACGTCATCCTCCTGCGCGTGAGACGACTGTATTTTACTTAGATTGTGGCCATGACAACGACGGCACGGGCGTATGTAAGCAATGGACTTGCCATGATAAGGACGGCAGGGGTGTATGTAAACACTGAAATCGCCTTGACAACGACGGCAGGAGTGTATGTAAACATCGAATTTGCCTTGACAACGACGGCAGGGGCGTATGAAAACAGTGGAGTTGCCATGACGACGAAGGACATAGAAACACTGGAGATGTACAGTTGTTGCGTCACATTAAGTTCAGCATGGATCTGGTAGGCGTGGCCTTTGCAGCGTCTCTCTCTCTCTCTCTCTCTCTCTCTCACACACACACACACACACACACACACACACACACACACACAGAAGGAACACTGGAAAGCACGAACATAAAATAAAAAAAATCACTCAAACCAAAGGATGGCGTGAGACAGCTGACGTGAATTGAAGGGCGGTATGAGGGTGAAATAAGGGTAGCTAGGGTGAGAAAGTAAAGACAGTACTCTTAGCCAGGATAGGTAAGACGAGACAGGTGAAACTTGGCTGCCAGTTACCCTGAGACCCACTTTCTCAAAAATCCTCAATATCTCTCACCAGCACACCCTTTATAAACACCGGTTGCATAATGTGTCAGAAGCCCTTAAGATGCGCCAGCTTTTACTGAATTAGTGTGAGAAATAATAATGGGAGTGAAACTGGATCTAAAATGAATGGCAGAATGACTGGAAGACGAACTAAATAAGACGACACCGTGAAAAATCGATGAAAAGGAATGTTCAAGGAGATAAATTGGTGCATGCTTGATGTTAGGTAAATTCAAAGATAAAAGAAGCAAAGGGAAGGGGAAAATCAGTAGGAACGGAGAAAGTTTTTGAGTGTGTAAACTGATGAGTGAAAAAAAAAAAAAAAATGTACTGTGAACGAAGAGAAGAATAATGGGGAGTGAAAAAATAGCTTGTTTAAATTTGATAAAACGAGAACTGAAGGGTGACGGGTTTTCAAGTCAGGTGAAAAAAAAGTACCGAAGAGTAGACAAATGGAGACTGAGAAATATATATATCTTGTTTGAGGGTCAACAAACTAGAATTGAAAGGTAAAGGATTAAAGGTTAAGCGCGGGAATATTAGGAAAGAAAATGCGTAGATCTGTCAGACAGTGTGACGGAGAGAAACAGAGAGGGCTGGGGATGACCGTCATAACTCCTTCTGCCATCAAAGAGAGAGAGAGAGAGAGGGCTGGCGGAGGACGTGGTGTCTAGAAAATATGTTGATCTGACAGACTGTGTGATACGCGGAAACAGAAAGAAACGGCTCGGGGTGACCGTCGTAACTCCTGTCATCAAAGAGAAAGAGCGGGCTGGTGGTGGGCGTGGTGTCTCCTCCTGTCAACAGCGAGACAGAGGGGGCAGATGGTGGGTGACTTCCTGCCGAGTTCCTTCACCACAACCAGTCAATTTCCACCAGTCCCTCTTCCATACACGCCCTCTCTCTGCCTATCATAACTGCAATAAAAGGTAACACAGCGGAACCTCTTACTTCACGCTGAGCTCCTCACACTTTACCAATGATTGTACAGGATGCTATAAACCTTGTCCAGATGGTATCACGGCGGCCGAGGTTGTAAATCTAAGTACAGATTAGTGGCTTTGATATCGGCGCCAGTACAGGGGGACTTGACGGTTGTAAAGGGGAAATACAACATCAAATGTGAACTCTCCTTCGTCAGGCTGGAGATCTTAATGTTACCTCTTGCTGCAGTTACAGTATACTTCAGCACCAAGCGGGAACCGTTCTTCGTCAGGCTGGAGGCATTTAATGTCAACTCCTGCTGCGGTTATCGATGTAGCTTCAATACAAATTGATGGTAGCAAAAGACCGACTTTGACAGAAATGTGACGGCACTAATTTAGGTACATCGTTAAATGGTTCTGCTCTTGTCATTCGATGCGGCCACCACCCTTCCCTTCTACAATATCAGCACAAAATACAACTCACAAACAAGCCACTACAATGCAACCTCCGCACCACATTCACATTTATTCACCACATGCACCAAACTATCACAACACAGACAGTCCTTCAACACAGCCTCAACAAAAGACCTCTGGGAGCGAGCACTCGATGTCACCGATTTCCTGCGGTCCAGTGGGTTCACAACGAGATGAGCCAGAGGTTTAAACAACAGTTACAACAATCTGCTGTCAAACTTTTCCACTTGGAAGCTCGGTTAAAGTTTAATGTGAAAAGCTTTCGTGTTTTGTTGCTTATGAGACAATGAGAGACGGTCCATCTCACCAGTTTGTAAAGATAATTTAGCAGTAGTGGGAAGTGCTGAGTGACTAAGCTTCATAGGAGGCAAAGAAAACTACAAGCTTGTATCATCGTCTGCATCTTGTCTATTACGTCACCGTCAGTTACGATACCATTTGCAAGTATCATGTAATCTACACTGCAACCTCTCTCTCTCTCTCTCTCTCTCTCTCTCTCTCTCTCTCTCCACGTGCCCATGACCCACCATAACCTTCGTGTCAGAAGGCAATGAAGCGTGAAGGGGCAGAGATTCATAATCATGTAACTGGGAGATGATGAGGAGTTTTTGTGATACTAATGGTGTGTGTGTGTGTGTGTGTGTGTGTGTGTGTAAGACTTGAAGAAGAGCTTTTACTTATCGTGATGTCTTCCTGTTTTATAGGTATACTGTGTACAAGCAGGAAAAAGGGGGTGGGGGAGAAAGGAGAAGTAATGACACAGCATTCTAATTTATTTTAATTCAACTTTGGTCTTAAATAAAAACTTAGTAAAATAACAAAAGACACAAACGTTGCCTAGTTCTTGGCATTTGCCATGAATAAAGATTAATAACTTTATGTCCCAGAGTCCCTTCAGTGCCACACCAAACCAGTTGTAACTGAGTCCTGGCAGTAATGGTGTGACCCAAGTTACTGGTACCAGATGTGTCAGTATTCACACTAATATAAACATCATAATTTTGTCTTTCTTTCCGGACATTGAGACAGGTGCAATTATGTGGCCTAGACGGAGAATCCCCCAATGGTCTGATACACGAAACGAATAGAGATTGGGTGACATTAATGAGGCAGCTACAGTAGAAAGATTATATATACTACATAAGGGCAAGAGAAGATATGGCCTTGTTAGTGAGTCCGGAAGTACAGCAGTGTGTGACTGAATGGAAGGAGGTGTCATCGAGACTGATGTGGGTGATAACGAAGTTTGAACATGAGTTGTGGGTGTTTGTGAGTGCATATGGGACTGGTAGTGAAAGGAATAAAGAAGAGAGGGAGTCCTTCTGGAATGATGTTGATAAGTGTCGGCAGAGTTGTGAAGCGAATGTGAATGTGGTAATGATGGTAGATCTGAATGCTAGAGTGGGAAATGTAGAAGCTGAAGGTGTAGTTGGAATGCATGATGTGCCTGGAAGAAATGAAAATGGGGAACGAATGATAGGGATGTGTGTTGAGCAAGAGATGGTGACTGGAAATACGCTGTTCGAGAAGAAAGATATATACAAGTATACATGGGTGAGACAGGAGGGTGGAAGGGTTGACGATAGAGCTTTGATGGACTATTTGGTTGTCTAGAAATGTAATAGGAAGATTGTTGGATGTGAGAGTTCTGAGAGGGTAGGGTGGAGGTATGTCTGACCACTACCTGGTGGAGGGAAAGTTAAGAGCAGGTATGAGATGGGTGAGAGCTAGGAGGGTTAGGTGTGGCAGGGAGGTTTTGAAAGTGAGTGAGTTGGATAAATGAGAGAAAATGAGAAAGTATCAGGAGAAGTTGAAAGATGAGTGGAACGCAGCGAAAGATCAGGAAAATGGCAGTGTGGAGGAGGAATGGCAGTTGTTTAAGAATGCTGTGGTGGGGCATGCAGAAGAGGTGTGTGGTGTGAGACGTGTGAGTGGTGGTGTAAGAAAAGGAAGTGAATGGTGGTGCGAGGAAGTAAGTTTGGCTGTGGCTGAGAAGAGACGTGCATATGAAGTGTGGCTGAAGAGGAAGGATGAGGTGTCATATGAGAGGTATAAGGAAAAGAGGAATAGGGTGAGAAGGGCTGTGCGTGATGCTAAAGTGGCAGCAGATGAGAGGTGGGGTGGGTGGCTGACTGAGAATTTTCAACAGAATAAGAAAATGTTCCGGAAGGAGGTTAAATGGGTGCGAAAGGGAGAGTCTGGAAAGGAAGAGCGAGTAAAAGTAGAGGATGAAAGGATGTTAATTGAGATGGATGCAGTAAGGAAGAGATGGGCAGAGTATTTTGAAAGATTGTTCAAGGTAGGGGAGGAAAGGGTGGCTGAGATTGTGGCGGATGGAAGGGTGCAATGAATAAATGTGTTGGGAGAGTTGAATGATTCTTTGATCACGAAGGAGGAAGTGGAGAAGGCAGTAAAGGAGACGAAAACAGGGAAAGCTGCAGGTATGGATGGGTGTGATGTAGGGTGGTGGAGTGACTATTGTTGACTGGTTAGTAAGATTGTTGAATGTGTGCTTTGTGAAAGGCATGGTGCCACTTGACTGGGCAAGTGCTTGTGTGGTCCCGTTGTATAAAGGCAAGGGTGATAAGTATGAATGTACTAGCTTTAGGGGTATAAGTCTCTTGAGTGTTGTAGGTAAGGTGTATGGTAGAGTGTTAATTATGAGAGTTAGAGAGGGTACAGAGGGAGTGATTGGTGATGAGCAGCATGGCTTTAGGAGAGGGAGGGGATCCGTGGATCAGGTGTTTCAGACAAGTGTGTGAAAAGTATTTAGCGAAAGGCAAGGATGTGTTTTGGGCAGTCATGGATTCAGAAAGCAGTGTATGACAGAATTGATAGGGAGGCTTTGTGGACTGTTTTAAGATTGTATGGACTTGATGGTAGGTTACTAAAAGGGGTGAAAAGTTTTTATGTAAATAGTAGAGCGTGTGTAACAGTGGGAAATGCTGTGAGTGATTGGTTTCCCGTGAGAGTGGGGCTGCGACAGGGATGTGTGATGTCGCCTTGGTTGTTTAATATTTATATGGATGGTGTTGTAGGGAGGTGAATGCAAGAGTTTTAGGTGGTGGTCTGAGTCTGGTGAATGTTGATGGTGGAGAGTGGAATCTGAAGCAGCTGCTGTTTGCAGATGATATTGCACTGGTGGCTGATTCAGAAGAGAGATTGAGACAGTTGGTAGAGGAGTTTGGAAGGGTGTGTGATAGGAGGAAATTGAAAGTAAATGAGAATAAGAGTAAAGTGATGAAGTGTACGAGGTTGGTAGATGGTAGGAGGATGAATATAATTCTGAATGGTGAGTTGCTTGAGGAGGTAGAGTGTTTTAAATATTTAGGGTCACATGTTGCTGTGGATGGAAGAATAGATGCAGAAGTGAAGTTTAGAATGAATGAAGTGGAAAATGTGCTGGGAGGAATGAAAAAAAGTGTTTAGATGTTGTTTGCTTAGAATGGATGTAAAGAGAAGGCTGTATGAGGGTGCTGTGGTACCGACTGCGCTATATGGGGCTGGAACATGGAATATGGGTGTAGCAGAGAGGAAAGTTGGAATGTAATGGAGATGAGGTGTCTGAGGAGTATGTGTGGAGTGACGCGTATGCGAGTGCGAAATGATGAAGTGCGAAGGAGAATTGGAGTTGCTCAGGAGATGGCTGGTAGAGTTGTGCAGAGGGTGTTGCGATGGTTTGGGCATATGGAGAGAATGGATAATAAGCGATTGGTGAAAAAGATAACTAGATCTGATGTGAAAGGTGTAAGGCTGAAAGGGAGACCACGAATAGGATGGATGGACAGTGCGAAGAGAGCGCTGGATGCAAGAGGGATGTCTGTTGAGCAAAGAAGAGTGGCTGTGCGTGACAGAAATAATTGGAAATTGTGAATGAATAAATGATGACGCAGCCCTGAGGGGATATTCTCCCGCGTTTGGTGTGATCAGCTAGTCAGGTCAGGTGCGGGTAAGGGGATGGGTGTATTATGATGTGGCAGGGGTAAACCAGCTCTGCTGTCGGGCCCTGCTGTGGATGTCATTGA
The DNA here is from genome assembly GCF_032717465.1 of Coenobita brevimanus. Lineage (NCBI taxonomy): Eukaryota > Metazoa > Arthropoda > Malacostraca > Decapoda > Coenobitidae > Coenobita > Coenobita brevimanus. The sequence continues at coordinate 8,398,890 of NC_136960.1, read as the reverse complement.
TTGCACTGCGCAGTTGACCCTTGTGAGGTGTGGTGTGGTGAGGATCTGTCCCTTCGCTATGATGCGAATGAATGTGTTTGAATGGATGAGTAAATGGGGAGTGTGTCGTCCTATCTCGGCTACCTCCCTTTCCTTGGGGGAAGCAGCCAGGGTATATAGATAGATAGAACATAACCAATGCGAGCAATGAAAACTAGCAATTCTGACTTAATGCAAATTCCACATTATCAAAGTATATTTAACATCACCATCCTAAGTTAGTTACCCACGTTCATTTTGGGTTCGAAGATCCAAGGCATTTATCTCTGTATACTAGGAGCTACAAATAAGTATACTGAACAAAACTGTAAGCAGTGGGGTCTGTATACTGACATTAAAGGTCTCTGAGTGAGTATTATTTCTCCTCTGCTCCCAAGAAAGTCAAAACGATATAAGGTTATCGCACAAACCTGTATCTGCAGAAAAAAAAAAAAAAGCGCGAACACACACACACACACACACACACACACACACACACACACACACACACACACACACAATGTCGAGCCTGCCTGGCCATCGTGAGCGCTGGAGTGAAGATCTTATCAGTGATCCCGTGCCAACTTGTCCCCACTCCGCAGCTTACTGACTTCAGGGATAGATAAGGTGTAAACTTCCCCCATTGGTGCTGCTCTGCCAGTGCCCCTCTTGATAAACCTGATAAACACAAAGCTCCAGGCATTATACTGTCATGCACTGCAACATCTGACTACCAAACTTTTTAACAATTGCTGCAAGATACCTAAAAGTCATGTCACAGATTGTTCCTTCCAATTTATGCTAGTACCATTGATAACTGATGACCTCATTTTATGGTAGAAAAATGAAAACACTGCCTCAACCCTGATATGCTAATATCAAGCACTAACAGACACTATGGTCGACACCCATACCAACACACTCTCCATTATACAACACCGAAGACCACACGGACACATAAGAAAACAACTTCAGTAAGTAGCTAGCTAGGTCAATACTGCCGTAGACATCTCCTCTCTAAGAGTATGACTGTACCTGTAAGAACATTTATAGATGATGAAACAGGAAATTCTGTCCCTACACCCCTTCCCGTCCAACTAATCTCTCTTGTTTCAACTGGCATGAAATTGTAAACAGGAACCTTTACAGGTGTAGATCGGGTCCTGCTTGTAATAACAGATACACACGTTCTAAAATCCCAAACCGTTTCAGTCTACCAAAATCAGTCACATGTGCCCATTAAACACACACACACACACACACACACACACACACACACAATGTCCACCGACAGTCATCTCCAAGATACTTAGTGTGGTGGGAGTCCAGTACTCTTCACCCCAGCCATCTGGTGATACACCTTTTAGTTTCTTCGTGCTATTTCCAGACGATAAGGAGAGATTCCTTTTTTCAACTGAAGAGATTAGATATAACCTTAGCTAACCCCTTCCCTAAGAAAGTGCTATTCTAAGTAGCATAAATCTGTCTGCTGGGAGCCTGAATAAAATGAGACGTCACCGTACTGAAAGGCTTCACCTCAATACCATAACTAACCCCCTTCCCTGTCAGACTCCCTCCTCCCACAACTGACAGCACCCCAGTAAGGTGTGAGCGAGGCTTGGATAAATATAAGTAGGGTACTGAAATATTTTGCTAGAGGATCATATTACAGGGCGATCTTGACGATACTGACTCTTCCTTAACCTAGCTTCTCAACCCACTCTCCTCTCCCCCCTCCCCGTGCAGTCTCCCTCACTCCTGTCTTCCTGTTTCACTCAACCTTTATTCATTTGTTTTTCACCCCAGACCCTACCATGTCTCTCCCTACCGCCCCACCTTCACCATTTTCTCTACACCTTTTCCGAACTCTTATATTCATTATCCCACTTCTCCCACTCTCATCATCCCTACCACATACTCTCTCCCCAACCAGGCAATATCTCTACACCTCCAACCATAACTTCATCCTCACATTCCTTCATTCGTTCCATCCTCCACACACCCCATGCATTCCTACCTCCTCTCCACACCTCTCTCATCCGTCCACCTTCCTACCCAATCCCTTCCCTACCATTCTCTCCTCTCCCTCCCTACCATTCTCTCCTTCTCTCCCTTTCTGCCACATTATTAACTCTAATGACACCAAATAATTGATATCCACGTGTAAGTCAGACCTGAAAAAATGAAAAGATCGCAAGCAAAAGTAAGACTAGCTATCAAGTTCCAGATGCCATCATTTTTGGCATTTCTTTTTAAGAGATAGCTTTCACGTTCACAAATGGAAGATGGAGCACTCCACAGATTCTTTCTCTCTCTCTCTCTTTCTCTCTCTCTCTCTCTCTCTCTCTCTCTCTCTCTCTCTCAGAAAGAGAGAGAGAGAGAGAGAGAGTACGGATAACCAGACAAATGGGTTGGAAAATGGGTACCGTAGATGAGATAGTATTTATGGGTAAGAATGGGTAGTTGAGAGATAAGAGAGTGGGTTGGGAGATGAGCAGGCCAAGGATATCAGGAGATGGGAGGGTAGGTGGGTAGACTGGTGCCTGGGTGGGGTAGGTGGGTGAGTGGGTTAAGTATGAGGCAGCAGGGTAGGGCGGCATCGTAGGTTAGTGAGTACAAAAGTGTAGGTAGGCAGGTAGATGTCTGAGCACGAATCGCTGGTACGTGTTGATGGTGTGAAGATAAATAGGTAGGCAGGAAATTAGTCTGGCAGGTAGGGAGTGTAGGTATGTAGTTGGACAGGAAGACAGTAAGCTGGTAAGTAGCTATGCAGGTAAGCAGATGTAGGTAGGTGGGTAGGGAGGCAAATTATTAGGCAGACAGCAAGAAAGAAAAGAAGGTATGTACGTAAGGAGGTAAGTAGGTCGGTACGATGGCAGGTAGGTAGGTTGTACTTAGACAGGACAACAGGCAGGTAGGTAAGCAGGTATTGTACGTAGCTAGGTAGATAGACCAGTCAGTAGGTAGATAGAGAGGCAGGTAAGCGTCTGTTCAAGAATGTAGGTCAGTGGGTGTTGACAGCAAGGTAGGTAGGTAGGCAAGTTGGTGGAAAAGTAGGAAGGTGGGTAGAATGTAAACTACGTAGGTGGTAGGTAGTCAGTACTGAGGACAGTAGCTAAGTAGGTAGTTACAAGCAGGCAAGTGTTGAAAGATAAGTAAACAGGTAGTATAAGTGTAAGTAGAAAAATAGTAGGACGTGTGTGTGTGTGTGTGTGTGTGTGTGTGTGTGTGTGTGTGTGTGTGTGTGTGTGTGTGTGTGTGTGTGTGTGTGTGTGTGTGTGTGTGTGTGTGTGTGTGTGTGTGTGTGTGTGTGTGTGTGTGTCCGTGGGGGTAGGGGACTTGGGACATGGTACGCAAGGGACTAAAAATGGTATGCTTTAGGCCTGACCACTATCATACCTCAGCAACAGAACATTTACCCCCCCTTGGGGGTAGGTTTTTTTTTTTCAAGAATACTCCCCCAGTATCCCTGCTTGTCGTAAAAGGCGACTAAAAGGGTTGGCGGAGGGTTAGTGCCCCTCCCCAGAAAACAACTAACTAAAAAAACAAACAATAAGCCTCGGACAAGGACTGACCAAACGATGACGACCAAGGACCGGACAAAGGACATGGTTATAGGAACCTGGAATGTAAGGGGAGCGAATGATGAGGTGAAAGAGAGAGAGATTGTCCAGGTGCTTGAGGGTGCGAAAGTGGATCTATGTGGAATAACTGAAACTAAATGGTGAGGTGAGAATGTGAGAGAATGGGAGTATGGATGGGGTATATGTGCAGGAGTAGGTGAGAATGAGAGGGCAAAGGAAGGAGTATGTATAGTTGTGAGTAATAGATGGAAGAGGAGCATAAGACAGTATGGATCAGTTGGGTCAAGGATTGTGTGGGTAAAGTTGAAAGTTGGAATACAAATGTGGGCGATTGTGTGTGTGTATTGGCCAACGCAAGATCGTGCTAGAAGAGTTCTGGACAAATGTAGAAGTGTGCATGGATAAGTTTGGAAGGAATGAGAGAGTGTTTTTGATTGGTGATATGAATGGTAAAGTTGGGAATGTGAAGGTGGATGGAATAGTTGGTGAGTGGGGTGTGCCTGCTGAGACAGATGAGAATGGGAGTGCGTTAGTGGACATTTGTGCTGGGAGGGGGTTGGTGATAGCCAATACCCTCTTCAGGCATAAAATGATCCACAGGTATACATGGCGAGTGATGAGAAGGGTGGGTGGTGAACTGAATGAAAGGAAGACAATGATTGATTATGTGTGTGTGGATGAAAGGATGCGAAGATGTGTAATGGATGCAAGAGTTTATAGAGGTTGGGGGAGTGGACTTTCTGACCACTACTTGGTCGTGGCCAGAATTAGAATTCATGTAAGATGGAGGAATAGAAGAAGGAAACGACGAGAGAAAGGAGTACTTGCAAGGAGAGTGGAAAGGTTACAAGAGGATGAGAAAATGGCGGAGTATAAGAGAGAAGTGGAGGAACGATTGGGCAAATATGAATTGGAGCAGATGGGAGACGTGGAAGGTGTGTATAGGATATTTACAGAAGAAATATGTGCAGCATGTGATGTGATGTGTGGAAGGAAGAGAAGACGGAGGGGGGTGCAAGGAACAGCGTGGTGGACTGAAGAGGTGAAACAGGCTGTGGCACAAAAGAAGAAAGCATACAATGAATGGATGAGAAATAGGGGCGTGGAAGAAGCTGAGAGGCGGAAGGGAGAGTTATATGTAGAAAGAAAGAGAGAGGTGAAAAGATTAGTAAGAGAGAGTAAGAAGAGAGTGGATTAGGACTTTGGAAGGAATTTGAGTGTAAAGTGGAGGGACTGTAAGAAAATGTTCTGGAGAGAGGTGAAAAGAGTAAGACAGGGTGGAAGTGAAGTTAGCAGGGGAGTGAAAGATAAAAATGGTAGACTACTAGTAGAGAAGGGAGAAAAAGTGAGCAGATGGAGAGAACACTTTAAGGATTTGTTGAACGTAGAGGATGGAAGTAATGCGAGTATAAGTGGCTGGGAAATGGCTGGGAGAAGGAGGGAGGTGAGAAGACAGGAAGAAATCAGTAGGATAGAAGTTGTGGAAGCAATGAAGAAAGTTAAATTGGGGAAAGCCCCAGGAATTGATGGAGTGTGTGGTGAAATGCTGAAGCATGGGGGAGAGATAGTAGTGGAATGGATGTGGAAGATGTGCAGGTTGGCCTGGGAGGAAGGTAGAGTTCCGGAGGATTGGAAGTCAGGTATAATTATTCCTTTGTACAAAGGAAAAGGGGAAAAAGAAGTGTGTGGTAATCATAGGGGCATTTGTCTTCTTAGTATAATAGGAAAAGTGTATGGTAGGATACTTATTGATAGAGTTAGAGAAAGAACAGAGAAATTAGTTGGAGAAGAACAGGGAGGTTTTAGGAAGGGAAGAGGTTGTGTAGATCAGATATTCATTCTTAGATCTTTAGTGGAAAAGTTTCTAGAGAAGGGAAAGAAGTTGTATGCGGCTTTCATGGATTTGGAGGAAGCATATGACAGGGTGGATAGACAAGGATTGTGGAAAGTGTTAAGAATATATGGAGTAGATGGGAAGTTGTTGAATGCTGTGAAGAGTATGTATGATGGTGCGAAGGCTGCAGTGCGTGTGGATGGTGAACTAAGTGAATTTTTCTCTTTGAAAGTTGGGTTGAAACAGGGATGTGTCATGTCTCCATGGTTGTTCAATCTGTACATGGATGGGGTAATAAAAGAGGTACAAGGTAGGGTAGTGGATGTTGGAGTGGCCCTGGTGAGAGAGGATAGTGTTTGAAAACTCCCTGTACTGTTGTCTGCAGATGATACTGTGTTGTTGAGTGAAGACGAAGGGGAGTTGCAAGGCTTGGTGGATGAGTTTGGGAGTGTGTGTAAGAAAAGGAATCTAAAGGTGAATGTAGGGAAGAGTAAAGTGATGGTCTTTGAGAGAGGTGAAGTCAGTGAATGTACAGCGAGGTTGGATGGTGAGGAATTGGAAAATGTGAGTACGTTTAAGTACTTGGGTAGTGTGATGAGTAAGGATGGAGGTTTGGAGGGTGAAGTGCTTGAAAGGGTACAGCAGGGAAGAAAGGTTGCTGGTTCTTTGAAAGCAGTGATAAGAAACAGGGAAGTGAGCATGGAAGTGAAAAATTTACTACATGACAGTATTGTGATACCAACTCTAACGTACGGAAGTGAAGCTTGGACGTTGTTGGAAGGACACAAGTCAAGAGTGAGAGCAGTGGAAATGAGTTATCTAAGAGGAGCCTGTGGAGTCACATGGAGAGACAGGCTGACGAATGAGGATATAAAGAAGCGTTGTGGTGTTGATGTGGATGTGATAGGAAGCGTTATGAGGAACACACTGAGGTGGTTTGGCCATGTGGAGAGGATGGAGGGTGAAAGACTGACGAAGAGAGTGTATGTGAGTGAGGTGGAGGGAGGAAGAGGGAGGGGGAGGCCAAGGATGAGATGGAGGGATGGGGTGGAGAGGTATATGAGAGAGGGGGGTGTGAGTTGCGAGCAGGGCAGTGAAATGGCGGGGGACAGGGCGACTTGGAGGCGATTTGTTTGTGGCCACCCCAAACGGGATTGAGGCGTCTGGCAATAGATAGATAGACTACCATACCTCAGCAACAGAACATTTATCCTCTGTATTTTTCAACTTTTCAATTTTATTTATTTATTTACTTTTTCAGCTCAGGAGTGACTTTTCGAACTGTTGGAATTATAAGTTGGAATTATAAGCAGTCTTCATAATTCACATCTTTATTAGAGGACTTTCCTGTAGCATCGTCTTCTGGTGATCTCTGTCAAACACAAAATACGTCATCGGATGGAAAGGGATGAGTTTCTGTCCCCGTTCAGTAACGATCCCTCACTCCACGAATTCAACACGTCTTATTTCAGTTTATAATAGTACATTCTTAGGAGTTTACAATAAAAGCAAAGTTCTTGCAGTAATTACTATTGTATTCTAATTCCAGCAATCTCTCATTCATATCCAGCGAAGTCAACTTCTGGTCTTCCACAAGGCTAATTCTTGTGAGATTCTTTTCTTTACATTACTTGAAGCTTGGTAATGTTGTCTCTAGTATATATCACATTCAAATCTAAAAAATAATAATATAGTTTTTGGTTCTTATTCTTCCACAGGTTCAAATAGCCTGGCTTCTTTAATTATAGAACCAATATATATACGAACTTATACTTTTCCTCCACGTTTCCACCACCCAGGGACTTACACAGCTCCAATTCTTATATGATTTCAAAGCCAGCAAACTTCTACTACACGACAGGTATAAGAAATGAAAGAACAGTGGGGTGTCACCTGACAGAACGCGAGGTACAACCCAGGCTGAGGCAGGGGATTTGTGTGGATTAGAATTTCTTTAAAAAAGTCATTACTGATTTCCCACAAGACCCACCGTCATATCATAAATACACCCCAGCTCATATTGAATCAGTCCTGAATGTGGCAGTCCTAACGTTTACAGTATGAATGATAGGTATTTGCGCCTAAGCGGTGGTATGAGGTGTATGACATGAAGAAACGCTGCTGGACCTTAGAGAAAGAAATGTCTAGTCTTTGCTCAGATTCAGCAACATCTGAAAGAAAAGAAAAACTCTCATCGTCAATCCCTCCATACAATCATGATGTGATATTTAAACATAAAGAATTACTTATAGTCTTCTCCGATACAACCAGCCTCAAAAAGACTATTTTTTTTTTTTTTTTTTTTTTTTTTTTTTTTGTATGACTTCAAATTTTCCGTCCCTTCCCCCTCGCCAACAGGCTCCTCCACGATAACATCTGTAATTTGCAATGAATGTTTGGATGTAATTGTCTAAGAATGAATTAAGCCTTTCCTGCCAATTTGTTGAGTAACTGAGGGGGTCGTGGACATGGCGTGGGGGGGGGGTGCTGGCTGATGTTATAACAGGAAGAGGAGGAGGAGGAGGCAAAGAGATGGAGGGAGAAATATCTTACCTGCCCATTTACTGATGATTCAATAGTAAAGCAGAGATGTTAAGTACATGCAGAGATGAAGGAAGAGAGTGTGAGAGGAAAAAAACTGTGTTCTGGAGACTGAGGGAAGGAGAGAAGGAGAGGTGTAGTGAGAACAGTAATGATGAAATACGAGCGAGAGGTGAACAGGCAGTTCTGACGCTGAGAGAAGGGGAGCGAGGAGAGGTTGGGGAGGAGAGAAGGAAGGTAACCTACTTATGCAATGGGGAGACTGCAGGATGAGAAAGGAAAGATGGAGAGAGTGAAGAAGTCGTCAATATTGATACAGCCAACAAAGGGTCGTGGCTGCAGTGCTCTCAAATTCAACACACTGTTGACACACACATTACCTGTTCAGCTCCCATCCCTGGCCCCTCTACCTGCAACTATTGGCCCTCGTGGCGACCACGGAGCACTGGCATACTCTTACTTCTCAACTGGACATGTAATAGTCTTACTTTCAAACCGGACAAAATATTAGAACTTTAACAACACAATACAGCACTTCCTAACAACACACATACCGCACTAACATATAAATCTTTACACATGCCAACCTAAATATTTGGCAGATTAACAACCACTGCTTATACCTTTATATTACGTCAAGCTCATATACATAAGCTACATACTGCCGCCAAACAGATGCCAGAGAAACAAAAGACAGATTGAAAAAATTACACACACACAAAAAATGGGAAGGAGGGAGAAGGCTGACATATGTAGAGGAGCATTAACCAGAAAAGCGAAAATATCTGAAAATAATAGGGAGAACAGAGCTAAAATAATGCAAGCAATTAGAAAACTGTTAGATGCGGGAGATTCACAGCTCCTTAGTGTGGTGTGGTGTGGTGTGGCGTTGCTGAAGTACGGTAGCTTAAGTCCATGAGCCTTAAGCACTTCGTATCCGAAAATCATTAGTAAGACAGGAGGACATAGACGCTCTTAGAGTTGCTTCAGCAGTTAAAATATGCAGCAGAAGTGGAGAGGTACCAATGCTAAATGAAAGTACAAAAACAGTTTTCGAAAGGCGAAATAACAGGTGTGAGGAAATCCCCCCAAAAATAACGTGGTAACAGCTAACAAAATCATGGGAAATAATTAGGCCAGTAGGTATTAAAAATATAAGTAACTAAAATGACAGCAACACGAGCAGTCAAATAAATCAGAGAAAAGGGTAGGGAAAAAAATAACTACCTGATGAAAACAGCAAATATACTAATGCCATCAAGCTACTTACAGGGAAAGAATAAATAAGGGAGAAGAATCTGACAATCTGAATGGAGAAGAGCCATCATGGTTGAACCTGACCCCTTCAGTACAAAGTTTTATACATTAATTTTTATTCTCAAAACATTTTAATTGTTGCAAACGTCAGACGATTTAATTCATTGCAGTTAAAAGAACAGGGGTATAACTATTCTCACAACTCCTACTGTACCGAATAACGGATTCTTCCTTTTCTGTTTTCTTTGTACTGTCCTTTCATTTATTTTTTTTATTATATCCAGGCGAATTTATTTGTCAAAGAGGCGACCAGTCGACGTGAGGGGGTTGGAAATATCACCACTAATTTCTTCAGTATGATGACGTCATCTTGATTTCGTATTTTTGTCGTCACCAAAAAATCCACTTCGCACATGAAAGACCCTGTCAGTGCAGGCAGTTTACTATCGCCAGCCTTTACCAGGGCGGAGAGATAATGTTTTTGCCCGCCTATGTGTGTGTGTGTGTGTGTGTGTGTGTGTGTGTGTGTGTGTGTGTGTGTGTGTGTGTGTGTGTGTGTGTGTGTGTGTGTGTGTGTGTGTGTGTGTGTGTGTGTGTGTTCCCATTATATCTCATGAACGGCTTGAGCTATCACGAAACCTTCAAGGTATCAAGATATGGCCAAAATCTTGGCCGAGTTCGAAAATTGGCACTCTGGGTCAAGGTCAGCAAATTGGCTGCCAATGGTCAACTAGTTCTTATCGGCCGCCTTTAGCACCATTATATCTAAAGAACGGCTTGAGCTATCAACATGAAACCTTCTGGGTATCAAGATATGGCCAAAAGAGGCCGGGGGGCGGCGCGGCCCCCCCCTGGGAGGGGCGCCATCATCCAGCCCCCCTGGGGGGCCCGCGCTTGTAGCTTGGACAAGAGTATATTCTGGAGGGCGATTAGGATTCAGCTCCCGAATGCTTTTCTTTCATTATATAATACTGGTAGACGAATTATCTTTGGGGTGTACACATGAGTACATGGGAAAAACAGATGAGAGGAGGGCCACTGGTTCATAACAAGGTTACTCAGATCTAACCACTGTGTGTGGGAACGACAGAAAAGAGGAAGGCTCTCCCTCACCCATCGTACCATCCGGCATAAAAAAGGGGAGAGGGGTAGGGAAAAAGGTAGAAAATATCGTGTCTTAGAAACAACAAATACGGTATGGAAAGTTTTATGAGAATGGATTTAGAAGAACAATTGTGCCCTATGTACATCACTAATATATCTGAAAAAATAAAAATAAAGCAACGCAATGGCAGAATGTCCTCATAATTAAGCAATTGCCTCACTGTCAGCAGTATACACATCAGCCTTAAAGTAAAGAACACTGAGTAAAAATCCGGGCCTGTCCGGGATTTGAACCCGGGACCTCCTGCACCCAAAGCAGGAATCATACCCCTAGACCAACAGGCCGAACGTAGTAAACGCGTTAACTAAGCACTGGTCACAGGTCGGGGGGAGATCAATTATTATGGAGATACACAGAGTATCGTCAAATGCACCAAAATCGAAACCGAGGTAATGGAGGATATAATACTGAATTTTAGACACAAGGCGCCGTCTGAGTTCCTCCACGGAGCGCCTCATATTATTTTCATGACAATGCTCCGAGTAGGGAGTCCGAAGGAAAAAAAAAAAAAAAGTCTAACCTTCATTTCCTCAGCTTATCGATTATCGCTCGTACGGCGTTAATCCACGGACGGCTTCAGTTAAGCTACCGTAGAAAGAGGAGAAGCATTTTCTTCACAGCAACTTATACAGGATGTGTTAACTATGTACTAGTCAAAGGGCGGCGTCAGAGACCAAAATGTGCAATAACTAACGGAGAAACAATTTATTCACAAATTGTCACAATGAGACTGTATGGAGATGGAAATGTTATCAGCATGAGGTACCGTAAGTGGAGTTTTAGGAAAGGAAGGCCGAGAACCAAGGGAAGAGATAAGAGAGAAAGTGTATAGGGGCAAATATGACGAAAGAATGTAAGAGAAGTCTGAGTTACTGGGAGAATGTACAAATGGAAGCAAGGGAACTAATAACGTTAAGAAAGACAGGGCACAATACTACTGCAAACTGGAAAGCAGAATAGAGAGAGGAAGATCAGAAATGAAATGGAAACAACACAGATGAGTTCGTGAGAGAGAGAGAGAGAGAGAGAGAGAGAGAGAGTAATGGGGATGCTTTGATATTCTTAGTCGTGATCACCCTAAATGAAGTTTTGAATTAGGCATATGGAAACACAAACACAGTCGTGCAATTCCTCGTATTAACTGCCTTTGTGTGTGTGTGTGTGTGTGTGTGTGCGTGTATGTGTGTGTGTGTGTGTGTGTGTGTGTGTGTGTGTGTGTGTGTGTGTGTGTGTGTGTGTGTCTTTCTTTCTCTCTCGCTCTCTCAAATGGCTTACGGCCTAGGCTACGACAAGGAAGGAGAGAGGTCAAACGAGAGGAGCTGGAGGTGAACAGCCACGGTAAGGGGAGGAGCCTAAGTTAGCAACCTGATATGCTGGGTCAACTGGATTTTTGAGGAGGAGGAGGAAGGCAGGACGGAAGATTCAGAGTGAAGAAACAACAGTAGAAATGAGGGAGGAACTGGAGATTTGTGAAGTTAGGAGGAGCATAAGAGAATGCCAGAGGATAAGGCGAAAGAAAAATGAGTCGGGGATATGTGAGTTGGTGATAAAAAATATAATATCAATAACAAGGCCAGCAAGGCATCCATGATTTGCCAGTGCTACTGCCCAACGCCACATCATATGAGTGGAAAGCTTATGAGAAAAATATCCTCAGTGCATTACGTTCCCTGTTTGTACTGACCCCTCTTTTCCACAACTACGATTTTTTTTTTTTTTTTTTTGACCACATATCTCCACCACGATACGGCAGGTCATCATTAATATTATACATGAGATAACGATTATATGACAATCGTAACACGTTTCCAGCCAAATGAAATGAAGAATGTCTCCTTCAAAATTCTTGTAAATATCTTGAAAAAAAATAATCCTTCCGGGGAGACAGAGTGAGGCAGAGTATGGTGACTAGGGTACGATGAGGCAGGGTGAGGAAGGGTGAGCTTGGGCTAGACAGAGTGAGGGTAGGTGGGTGAATCAGGGAAAGGCAGTACGAGACAGTGGGAGGGTGGGGCACGGAAAGGCAGGGAGAGACAAAGTGAGGGTACGTGGGGCAGGGTGAGGCAGGGCATGACAGTGCGGGTGGGTGGGGCAGGGTAAGGAAAGGCAGAGATGATGGAGGGTGCTGCAGGGTGAGGCAGATTGAGAGACGGCGAAGCAGGGCGAGGTCGAAGGAAGACGGGTGGGACAGGGTGAGGCAGGGTGGGTACAGGAGCAGCAGCTGATAACAAGACAGGTGTGAAATAGCTCACCCGAAGGGTGCGTCGGTACTCTTTTTAACACCGCACCCTTAGAACCAAGGTGTCTTTTGTTTTGTTTTAGATGTCGTCACACGATTTACGACCGTCGTCTGGTAGTGAAGCGGTTAGAAAAATCTCCACTGCCTTAATTCTTTTCTCCTCCCGACCCCCCCCCTCCTCCTCCTCTATTTCCATCGTCTCATATTCTCTCTTCATCTTAACTTTTCCTTCCTCAATCCCTGTTCCAGCCATTTCTCCCTTCCCTCCCGTAACTTATAAATGTATTTACTACTATCCTCTGATTAACAGGCTTTGTTTTTCACCGTTTTCCCAACATTCTTATTTAAATTCTTTTCTATTTGTATTCGTCTACAGATCCACTTCTTCATTCTTCATTACCCAGGCCACAATGCTATTTCACTTCCATGCAATGATGTACAGTACTCCTGCAGCCTCTCTATCCAGCTTTCTCTTCATAAACCGTTCACACCTTCAGCAGCCTTCGTTCTTGAGTCACTGTTTCCTTTTCTCATTCCAATTTACATATATAAACTCTTTCTTTACCACTGTTGCTTGAAATCCTTTATGCTTCCATACTGTATCTGTTTACCTATGACATTCTTTTGTGTAAGATTGGGTCCTACTATATGTACAGTTGGATGGGGATGTGTACAGGTGGATGGTTACAAGGAACGAAAACACTAACTCGACAAGTCACAAATTTTTATAGGATTTAAAGGGAAACAATAATGAGTAGGCAATCAAATGGTTTGCTTACTTTACATTCGACAACCCTAACACCTCACGGAATCTTAGTGTTCAGTTTTAGCTTTACTTTTACTGAAGTTTCGTGAGAAAATGTTCTATTCACAACGGCAGTTTTAACTTTTTTCCTTCAGTTATGTTCAAAGAACATTATCTGCTCGACAAATAATAAATACATTTAGATTTGCAAATTCGTGACGTGTTATTCAGATGTAAGCCTATTCCGTGTAAGCTTGTTAATAAAGTTTCAGTTAAGAGAAATTAAAAGGGGACGAAATGCATAAAAATAGCTATGCATACTTCCACGAAACCAAACAAGGAAAAAAGAAGAAGAAAAAAAAAAAGGTTAAATATGAATTAGCTCCCAAAAGACCAAGCTGAAAACTCTGTTCCTGGTGCAAACTCCACGCCTACACACGGTCGGCAGTTGTAGGAAAAAAAAAAAAAAAAGGCTTTTAACCTCAAAAGAAAAGTCCACAAAGATCCACTTCACTTAAGACAAACAGCACGCCCTACAATGATCTGATAAGGCCAATGTTTCACCATCCATCATAGTTTCACCAAGTTTTTCACCATTACTGTCGTGTTCTCTCTCAGAACTCCATTCATATAAACACAACATATTCACAGATATAACTCTAACTCCCGCAATTATTCTTCATCATCACAGTCATCATCATCATCATCATCATCCCACCTCTTCCACTTGCAGGTGAGGTGACATGGGGTCAAAAAAGCAAGAAAAGGGAGAAAATATGATAGTGGGAGAACTAGTCAAAAGTATGTCTAACAGAATAGGCCACCCACACATTCATTCACCATTCACGACCCTGGAATTCTGGAATCACCCGGCTCCACCACAAACATTCCAACCCTTTATTCGAACGCACACCCATCTTATACATTGCTACGACATATAAGTACTGAATATAAAAAAAGTGGCTCCAACTGAGAAAAAGATACTGGTGGCTGCCTGAGGGAACCCGTAAGCAAGAAACCTCCTGATCAGAACTTTCAACAAGTGCCAAGTGTATATTTTTCCTGTGCTGGTTAGTTTATTAATCTTGTTTACGCCTCGAGAGAAGAAACAGGAGTGGTAGAGTCTCTGGCAAGCCTTAACAGTCATCAACATTCTCACGGTAACACCAGATTTCCTGAACAACCCTGACCTAATCAAACCCCATCTTACATGATTCATTCGTTATTCCTCCCCTCCTTTTCCCTTCCCGAACTACATGTTTTCCCGCTGTGATCCGTTCCCTCCTCTTCTTATTCATTCTCTTTATATCTGCCTTAATGACACAAGAGGAGCCTACACGTGGTGGCGCTGTGATTGTGGGTAGAGCAACTGCAGCATCCACATGGGCGCAAAGCCTCCTTATACTCGTATATACTTGCACATCGCCACGCAAGGTACCACGATACGGCCTTGGAGAGGCGCTGTCTTCCGCAAGGAAGCGTCGGTTCTCTGCACGGCTACGTACTGTCTTGTATCTGCTTGCACCTGTAGGATGGCACTATAGAAGCAGTTGCTTACCTGTGGTCGACGGATTTGCTCGGCCAGAAAGACGGAGGTTAAATAGCAAAAGCAGCCACAACCTGTCTTGCATAGGGTAAGGTATATGACAGCTGCTTGTGCTGGCTTTTTAATTTGTAGAAAATTTCGTTCTGAACCATCACGGACCCCATACCGCCACGTTCCACCTTTCATCACCATCCTATCCTATACTGCCCAAATCTATCCGCCCAGCCAGTTCATCTTTTTGCTTCCAACTTAATATTTTTAGGAGAAAAATCTTACTCTCACACCTCAGCGACCGACATATATGGCCCATTTTTGCAGGGTAGGCTCATACTGTCATTCTCAACCACCACCACCACAACAACATACATTTCACCAGGGGGTAAACGTGAGATAAAAAATGGTGAAAAGGATAAGAAAGCTGGAACTGTGATGAGGAGAATGAGGAAAAACTCGTAATTAGTTTTACATCCATCTTCATCCAATTTCCCTCATCGATAAGTTTAGCCTTTAACGACAAGGGCCACCACATACCATTACACACCGTCAGTTACGCACCAAAAGTCATGTCTGATTTACGAGTATACTAGGGATATATTATTTAGAACAGCTGTTGTGGGGTGTATGGAATACCGGTAACAACAAAATTATCAGTATCATTTAAGTATTACCAACAACAGTCAGGATACAAATTCGCGACCTTCCAGTTTACGGTGATGAAGGGAAATGTGAACAAGATAAAGGACACATTTACTAGCCGCACTAACTACAAGCGCATCCATCACTACAATACATCCCATCAGGTATTCCTTGATTCATTGTCTTTGGAAACATCCCTAACACACACACACACACACACACACACACACACACACACAGAAACATATCCCTTGTGTGATACATATCGTGGAGGTTCAAGTGCGGTACTTCGCCAAGCTAAGTGGCCGGATCAAATCTTGCGAGAAAAAGGGGGAAAAATATTCATTAATTATTGCCTTCGTTATAGCTACAAGGTCCTGTGAAAGGTCTGAGAAGTTAGGGGCCGGAGCGTGCCAGTGAGGTGAGATGTGGCAGTGTGGGGTGTGGTAGCCTTTCTTGTGAGTTGTGGCAGTATGTAATTTGGAAGAGTGTAGTGTGGCAGTATGTGATGTGGCAGTCTGGTGTGGCAGTGTGTGTGATTTAAAACTATGAGGTACAGTAGAGTGTGATGTGGTAGTGTGAGGTGTGGTAGTGTGGGGTGTGGGAGGTGTGGTATGGTAGTGTGATATGTAAATGGTGGGTGGGAGAGAGATTCAGGTCAGAGTTTGAATTCTATATTTTGTCTAACGTTTCGGGCTACACAGAACCCATCTTTAATTCTGTGTAGCCCGAAACGTTAGAGATAATAAAGAATTCAAACTCTAATCTGACTCTCTCCCACCCAACATTGCCACTTGCCGCAATGGATAATCGATTGCCTTATGTGTGAGCTGCAACACTTTGTGGTGTGGCTGCCAGGTGTCGCAGTGTACGGTGTGGCACTTTGTAGTTTGGTAATTTGTACATAAGAGTACAGTCACCCAAAAAAAGTACCGCACACCTGAGGATCGACAGTTGTGAAAATTTGTTAGTTTTGCAGACGCACATGAATCTATTAACCTGTTGCTTCAAAAAATATATCACCCAATGTGACAATTTATGCGATTTCGAGTCCTAATAATTACGAAGGACAATATTTGCACTTTTAATCGCACGATGCCCCATTTATCACAATGTTTCGTTCGTGTTTTCAGAATACTTACGGTAAGATGGGCGATACTTTTTGGTTGAACGTACGGTACGTACATAGCAAGTTCTGATAACAAAAGACCCATTAGACCGTAACGATGTCATCTGTTAATAAGGCTAAGATTTACGTAACGTGTGTAACTGGTGTGGCAGCATGGAGTAGCTATGTGAAGTCGGTAGAGTAGAAGTAGCCTATGTGTTGTGACGGTCTTGTTGCACCTGTGTGTGCTGGGGTTGTATTTTCCATAGCACACTGACTTTTTTCATCGATATTGTGGGTATGATGCCTAACAAATTAGATGTAAGGCCTTTATTTTCTGGTGTGTAACGTATCGCCCTGCGTGTCTGAAGAAGCCCTGAACAGGGCGAAACGCTACACACCAGAAAATGATGGTTCTTATCTCTAAATGGTAGTCTGATTGACGTTTCTAATTCTCTGTATCATCTGTAGGTTTCTTTGACTCATTCACTACGCTGATGCCTTATATTCCTGCTACAGCCAAACGACCTTCCTTAGCCCTGGAGAGAATTCGAACTGATGGGGATGAATAGCCTTCAGTATTCCCACTGGTACCGTACTCTGTGTCTCCTCAAAGCTTATTATAATCCTTTGTACGTAGAATAAGAAAGACGTCCTCGACCTGAATGGGTTAATACTTTGTGCCGACAAGGATTCTTCTTTAAAACACATTACGTCAAAGGACAGTTTGTTATAATTAATTATGTAACTTCCTATATTTCTCCGTCTATTACAGCTTGTGAAGGGTGGTCTCAAGAAAAGGACCATCTGACCTCCATGTCACTACTCATTAACAGCCTAATTTTTTATATTCCTCTGTTATTTCTATATTAAAAGTCTCCATATTTTATTCAGTATTTCCTTACTGATTAAAAAAAAGATCACCCACCAACTCTAACCAAAATCATTGTTCCTTGGCAAAATTGAAATCAAGCAGACACAGGTTCACCTCTAAACCACGCTCAAATCCAGTCTCTCGCCTCCCATTACGCACCTTCATATCTGTCTTATAAATTACTTCCCTCAATTTTTCCTCCATCAGTTATTCGCCATTCCTTTTCGCACTCCCATCTCTCGCTCTCATATCATGTTCTCTCTTAACGCCATCCCAGCATTGTGAAAAAAAAAGAATCCATTAAGCATTAGTTTTACACTGAGAGTCACAGGTTATAATCGGTCGCTCATTGTCTGTGTAATTATCAATGCACCGCCAGACAAAAGGGCTAATGGATGTCGATTGCCTTATGTGTCCCCCCTCCCCTTCCCTTTTGTTTCTCCCCCCAACCTCATCTCCTCCCCCTCTCCTTCCCCTGCCTCCCTCCTCCCACCTCCACTACGGTACTGCCTCTTTGTCAGCCCTTCACCCACTTCCTAGTAACTTCGTACCTTCCTTCTCCACTTTCCTTAACACGATCGTAACCTAACTGAACATAACATAAAGTGATATATAGACCCTGACCTGTATTAAACTAATTAACGTAAGCCATCCTAATCACCTACCTACACACGTCTCTAACCTTCGTTTCACTTCATCCAAAACTTATCAACCAAACATACAATACCTTAATCTAACCGGACTATATACAGTAAGACAGCCTAATATAACCTGTCTTAAGTAGCTAAACTGCAGCAAACCTAGCTAGCCACTTTTAAACGAATTATTAACCACCAATAAAAACCATCCCTTTCTACACATACCGTATCTAACCAATGTAACCTACTTAATCTAACCTTAGACCACATCACCATGTCTCCCTTCACCTCCGTCTAAGCATAACTGAAAAAAAAAAATGCATGACGTAAACAACCCATTCAATTAAGATTAACAGGCGCAGTAAGAATCATTGTTACACTCACCCTATCCATATCCGGTATCATAAATCCCCCCGTGTTATATCAGTGTTATCCTTTCGTTATAACATCATAAAATACCACGCTTTCACATTACCAAATCCATTTCAAAGTTACCTTAGAATATTTAAATAATCTCTCAAAGCATGAATGTACAATGGTCGTTTTACTTTAACTTGGCCCACATTTTTATCCTTGTGTAGCTTATTTCTCGTAGCTTAGTGCCACAGTAAGACAATACTGTGGCTCTACATCCTTTCCACAGTACCTCTTCATGACCTGCAGACTAGTTTAACGTTAATTTCTTGTTACAGCTCAGTATTTAAGACGGTGAGATGGCAATTTTAGACCAAGTTAGAGTAAAATGGGTATGCTAAGCTACTCTAGTCTAGAATACTACTGAATGCTACTGAGTATTGCGTGCCTGCGAAGAGCACTGTCGAAGGTTGTAAATCATATGCAAGGCAATCTGACATCTGAGGGAGGGGTTAAGTATCGATGTCATAGTGACAGATGCATGTACTGTACCATGTTCAGGGAATGTATGGACAGACTTACAACAGAGGTATAAATAAAGCTGAAGAGAAGCTGGTGATGAATTGTAAGAGAACTGAATATTAATAACCTAATGTAGCTATAACTGATGATGTGTTACCTGCTACAGGTCGCGGCGAATGAGTATGAAGGTGTCGTTATTGTACCCTGGCAACCTACCAGTCAACAGTGCGTCCGATTTCGTATCACAGGCTACATGAATCAATATTATACACGAATGTATCATATACGAATATTATTATACACGAGCATATTATACACGAATCACACACGTATCACATTATACACAAAATCGGACGCACTGTTGACGGGTAGATTGCCAGGGCACAATAATGACACATTCACTCTCGAACGCCGCGACTTCAGCTGAGAAGTCTCTGCAACCTGGCACAGAGTTATATGACTGGAAGCGGTAATACCTAAAAGTTGATGTAGATAAACTGTAAAATGATGGTTACTGAGAGAGATGGTGATTTACACTGTGACGTGCTGGTTACTGGAGAAAGACTTGGATTGTCCTGTCAGGTCGACGGACGAAGTGGAATTTGTCATTATTAATTTGACAGTATCCGTTAAGTCACCATGATGGTCAGATGTTTCGTGCAGAAAAGAGGGGGGGGGGGACTAGGGGAGATGGAGGGAGGCAGTGACTTACCTTATGACGCCATTGGCGGTGGTGGTGGCGATGGTGGTTGGTGTAAGCATTTTTGTCAATAAACTACAATTACTACCACTATGTTTTATGTACAGCTACCATCACTAAGGTAAGCACATAAGGCTAAGGACGAGAGGAAGGCAGGAGAATGTTCCAGGGGAGCAATGACTCAACTTACGGGGACACAGGTAGGCCTAGTGGTGGATGGTGTATATAATTATGTCCTGCAGCCACCTTTAAAGTACACTTATTGTCTTATATACTGTTACCGGCACTCCGTCAAACTGCAGTGAATATCTGTGTCATATGATCCCCAGTGCCCCGGTAAAAACGTAGACTTAGGCTATTATTCAAAACACATAAGGATATAATGTAATAATAAATATTCACGTTCCCTTCTATTACCATTCACAACACTAAAACCACCACCACCACCACATGCTACTTTTTCGTTTCATCACTACCTTTATCGCTGCTATCATCACTATCCTCTTCCGCTTTCCGTCACCACCACCACCCCCTACTCCCCTCATTCTGCCATTAACACCCCTACTGTCTCATCTCCCATTTACACATGCAGTTTATGGCAGTCCGAATGGAAATAAAATAAAGTGATTTGGTAATTTTAAAAGTTAAAAGCTGAGATGAAGGTGATGAAGGCCAGTAATCTAATGACACCAAAAACAAATAAATCGCACTCAGAGAGCACATACCTCCGAAATCGCTTGTAAGAAACAACCCAGATCACCATCAAAATTTAACACTTCCTTGGCCCATGACTAACATACCCACAAAATTTCACTTAAATCCATTAATGGCTGTTTTAGATATATTGTCGACAAGCACACACACAAAAACAAACAAACCTGAACCGGAACACGAGCTCAGATCACCACCAAGATTTAAGCAACTCTTCCTTGAGCCGTGATCCACATATCCACAAAATTAGATATTTTGTGGGCAAACCGAAATCAATCAAGCAAACAAACAGTGATGAATACATAACCTCCGCCAACTTCATTTTGGGGGAGGTAATAATAAAAAAAGACATTCCATGCCACACGTGAGAAATCTTAACTTTTTATTATTACTACCGCCACACTAGTGTCTTAACGTTAGGATTCCTGCCCTTCTGAGGTTAAAAGGAGTCCAAAATAACCTTCCAGGACGTGGAAATTCTTCATCATCTTACTTCTACTACGGAGAAACACTGTTATCATGATCATCTTACTTCTACTACGGAGAAACACTGTTATTATCTGTATGTGTGGCTTCCGTTCCTTTACAAGTTATGCGGTTCTCTAAGTTCCTTTGGTGTGCGATTATGTGAGTGTGTGTATACATGTGTCTTAATAGCTGTGAGTATTTTTGTTAGGTTGTGAGTGTGTGTGTTAGTATGTGTCTGTGCCAGTGGTGTCAAATTCAATCCATCCCATGGGCCACACTTCAGTTTAAGGACCAAGTCTTCCTAAACTATAAAACCGGTAAATAATACTGCAAAGCCGCAGCCTATTCAGATGTTCGGAGAAGTTCGGTACGCCTTCTACCCCTTGCAGTGGCAATGGCTTCTGCTGCAAGTCACTGATAATACTTAAGTGAAATTTTCGTGACATATTTATTCACCAAAAAAATATTCAAATTGTATTTTTATCAGTCAAATTACCAATATATTTCCTAACAGTGCTGTAATATTTGTTCACTTAATCATATGACAAAGTTTATGGGGTTTTCCATTTGTTATTTCTCATTTTGTCTTTAGTCATCGCGGGCCACTCTTTTCCTCTTCGAAGGCCACCTTGGGCCATCAGTTTGACACCTCTGGTCTTTGACCAAGTGTATGGGCCTGTGTGATTGTGTCAGTGTTTGTATACGTTTTTGTGTGTCTCTGTGCTTCGTGTCTGTGTGTGTCTATGTTTATTTGTATTCTGTGCACATGTGGAGAGGAAGGGAGGCACAGAGGCAAAGGTCAGGCAAGAAACAAAGGCAAATGGAAAGATAATTAAGCATGCAAAGAGTCAAACGGAAAAATATAGAAAGGCAGGAACAGACGAAATAACAAAACGAAAAGGTACATGCATGACAGACAGACGGCGCGCCGTTAGGCACTCAGTCAGCTCTTTCAACCAAACCAAAATACAACACATAAATTAACACATTACAGCCGACTCTGTGTTAACCAATCGCAGTAAGCAAAATTTATCCTACCTTACCTCAACCACACCAAAATGCAACATATAAATTCATCCAATTAAGGCTACACTAACCTAACTACATTAAACCTAACTTAGCTTACTCTATAAAACCTAATACCGTACGATACTCCTGACCCAGCATAACGCACTCTTAACTCAGGTACCAAACGCCACAGCCACTACCTCCCTAGTCACAGTCACAGATTCCCCTCACATATTGCTCAACTTTCGCATTTCCTCAGGCATCCATACTACACCCATTTTTACATTAACATGGCATAAAACTGCTATCCCTCCATCTTGAATGCCGAGTTGCAGAACCAATGGATTAATGCTACAATATGAAGATACCCACGAGGAAATGCAATGGAAAGGATGCAGAGCCGTAGCATTGTCTCTTTCTGCCATCAGCCTACGTGGACGAACCACTGGGCCAAGTTAAGGCAATTCAGTACTACAAAATCACATGGAAATAAAAGAATCGTACAAGACTTCAGTCGCAGAATAAAGAAAAGTTATTTTTTTTCGCGTACCTCCAGATCAACTTTTGTAGGAGGAAAGAAAATATAAAGGAAGTTTCTGCACTTCTCTTTAATTGGGCTAAAATAATAATAATAATAATAATAATAATAATAATAATAATCCATCCATCACCCAATCCTACGTTGCCCCATGAGGAGCGTAACAGCCCGAGCCAAGGCAAGCTGGTCCTGACATTTAAGATGAGAGTGACCAGCCTCACTCATCCCTGAGTGATAATACGTGAGCAATACATCCTAACCACCCCTTGGATATAAACCTTCACCGGCTCAATTCGAATGGAGTGCCATAATTACCCACCAAACCACAATGCGCCATAATTTGGTTATATGGTTACCACCCACCGTAGTAAATGGTGTCCTGGTGTACATGAAACCATTTGGCTTGTCACTCAGTGTAGAGTCACCCATAGGCAGAAGAAAGGGGAAAGAATGAAGGAAAGATAGATAGAAGAGGGAGTGAAAAGTCACCTGTAGGCACAAGGACGAAGGAAAGAAAGACAGAAGAGGAAGGAAAGAAAGAAGGAAGGAGGAAAGGAAAGGACAGACACCCGAGAGCAGCACTACATCGAGTGAGTGGATAATAAGAATAACATGGTTGTTATGACTTAAATTATTTAAATTGATGTAAATCAGCGAAATAAATCATGATTTAAATCAAAATGGGTTTTTTGATATAAATACAGTAAAAATGAAGAAGACAGAGAATATGATGGATATGTATTGTACAGATGCATCAAGTCTGCCTGGCCTGTACTCTTCCTGTACTGATCTTGATCAAGTCAGGCACCAGTGATTGCCTTCTGTTACAAGGCAAATATTAAAAAACAGAGGAAAGAGAGCTCTTTGATAATAACAATAAATGTGATTATATTCAGTGTTAACATACCGTACGAACTAAACGATTGTTTGAATACACAGTAACATGATTCAATCTAATACAGTAACATGATTCAGTCTAATGATTATGATCCTGATTTAACAAAATATGAAAAAAAAAGTTGGCAACTTTCTTCAGTATCTGACAGTGTGAGTAACCTCCCCAATATCAAGAAGTACTAGCCTGTGGTGCACTGCCTTACTCCCTCTTCCCACTCACATTATTATTTTCAATTTTGTAAGTCTGTTTATTTGAACAGTGATATATAATCATGCCTAATGGACGCACTGCAGCAAGTGGCTCAGTCGGTAGAGAGGTGGCCTGCAGTCCCACCGGACCCAGGTTCAAATCCTTGCTGGGGCAGGGAATAGTTTAAGGATTTGAATTTCATAAAAGCAGGTTTTACTGATCTACCAGGGGACCCGCCGACATGTCATAAAAATACTCCCGCTAATACCAATACACCAGTCCTGTATGAGACAGCCCTAGCATGTATTCAATATGGACGGTGGGTATTAGTGCCGAAGTGGTGACGTGTAGAGGTGTATGGTATGTAGGAGGACTACTGGGCCTTGGGAACAGGCTGTGAAGCCTATGCCTAGAGTCGGACACATAAAAAAAAAAAAAAAAAAGTGGGAGGAAAAAAGACCCAGTATGGTACTCTCCTGACAGAATTCCGAAAAGCACAAACAGGGTTGGAAAACGAATCGTAGATTTAAGAAAGAAAAATCTGATTTAAATAATGTAAAAAGAAATCCGATTTAAAAAATAATTTTTTATTTTTTAAATAAAATCTGATACTATCCAACCATGAATAATTATCATAATAATAATAATAATAATAATAATAATAATAATAATAATAGAATAATAAAATATGAATAATAATAATAATAATAATAATAATAATAACAAAACACTGACTACATCTGTGAATCAACGTCCGAGATTCAAGTGTTGCGATAACTTCCTTGTTGCAACAGGAATGAATTAGCTATTGCAGGAAAAGAACTCACATGGAAAAATTCTGCTCTTTTATTTCCTTGTCCTTCCCCTACGAAACTCTTAACATTTTCGTCATGTGATATATTAAATATTTCATCCTTGCCTTCACCAGACGAATATATTCCGTTTAGGAGGTACTTTTCGAATTGGTGGGATTACATACAGTCTTATTTAGCCAGTTCAGTGGGAAGGACTTTTTCTTAAGCTGAATGAAATCGTATGGTGGTAAGAAAAGATACAATAGAAAATACGTCACCGGACTGAAGGGGTTATGCCCCTACCGTGTCACACCGAATGTCAGTACTGGGCTGGGATATAAATTCCATGTGGAACGATTACTGAAGTAGTTTTTCGAGGTAAACCGACAGAGAAGTGAAGTAAGACGCCTTCTTTTGATATTTCGAGGCATGGGGTAACAAATGGATACTAATAAAGCTTAAAAAAAAATGTTTTTCCCTTTAGTTCGCATTGGCTATATATATAGTCTTCATCGTAAGTTGTGTCCCCATGGACTTTGAAAATCAGTATGGTGATTCCGCAGCCACCGATACTGATGTCACCGATCTACAGCTAAATAAATGTATCAGTGTCAACTGCTACTAATTAACAAAACTAATTATCAAGGCCATGAACAGACAAGCAGGAAATGCGACAAGACTTCTGCATTACTTAAGGAAATTTTAATGCTTCCGAGATGACTCGCTCGCCACTTTGAGTTTCGCAGAAAATTCAAAATGCTTCCTAACAGACAATAAAGTTAAATACACGAGGAAATAAAAGTACTTTTTTAACGAGTATAAGGCTTGTCTAATGGCATACTGATAAGAAAGTGATAATGTGCTACCGGCATGCAATTATCTCTTTGTCTGTTTCGATACTGAGTAATTTTTGTGGTATGATGCTTTCCTTGGCCTTGGTAAACTTGCTCTGCCGTTAACTATACCCCATTTGCTCTAACTTGGCCTTAAGCTGCCATCTCTACATCCTATATTCTACGCTGTTACAAGAGATGGACACCAGAATACGATGCCAGTCAAGAAATTCTGTGGAGAGTATCTAGAGCCACAGCAATGTCTCTTTCTGCCAGTGAGCTCTGTGAAATAAACTAACTACAAAAGAAGGAAAATATGGGCCAAGTTAGAGTAAAAACAAGTATAGTTGCATCACAGTGTGTTTGTGTTCCGTGGGCCATAAAAGGTTTGCTGCACCTCGGACCAAGGCCCATATTCTCCTAGGGTTAGGAAGCTTACTAACACCACTTCCTTAGCGATTTTTTTCATGTTACACCTTAACGATCTGTTGCATTATATTTCTTCCTTTGTATTATCGACATATATTGCATAAATAAAATAAAAGCAGTTATCAAAATGGCACATACAGGAATAAACTTGTAAGGGAAAGGTGTTAGGGAGCTCCCTCACCCTACAAGAATACCAGCCCAAGTGTTCGATCCAGATGGTGGGAGAAATACCACATATTCCTCCCCGCCTCTGGCTGAAACAAATCGCTAAGGAAGAGGTTCTAGGGAACCTTTTTTTTTAACCGAGGAAATTACAGGTGTATTACGGTAATAATTATAGGCCCGTATTCTCGTCGGTTAAGGAAGTTCCCCAGTACAATATCTTTTGCGATTCATTTTTGGATAAGGTTGGTGAATATCCTTTTGTACGTTATCTCTGCAAAGTATGGTGACATTAGAATTATTTATGTAACACGAGGATGGACAGTAACGTGTAATATGCAAAATATATACACTCGGAATAGATGTTGGAGCTTTTTTAATCGACGAGAATACGGGCCATTGACTGTCACTGCTGATAATGTCAAAGACAGTACTTGTATGGTGATCCCAATGCATCTTTTAATGAAAACAGGTAATTACGATCGGTATTAAATTTTCGCACCTAGACTGCTATAGTTCATTCACTTTAACTTGACCCAAAATTTCATCCTTTTGTTGCTTTTTTCACACAGCTTAGTGGGACAGAAAAAAATTGCTACTGCTTTCCATCCTATTCTAATCACTTCCTTGTGACTGGTCTCATATTCTTGTGTTAATCTATCGTTATAACTCAGCATTGACGATGGAGGGATGGCAATATTAGGCTATGGCAAAGTGAACAGAGTAGAGTAACTACAGAATACGGCACTGCATCAAGGTAATACTGTCTTCTTTTCTGGAGACTGGATCAGTAACTGAATTATAGCTAATAACGGTGAAGTATAGTGACTCGTGTGTATGCCAGACAAGGTGGGTGTTGTGTATGGTCACTGACACAGGGGAACAAGAACATTACGAGACGAAGATTATCCCTACTGTACTGTAAAGTTACTATACTTTCATCGCCTTACCTTGGCGTAAACTGCCTTCCCTCTATCTTGAATGCTGACTTATACCAACAGATTAACACAACAATATGAGGCTAGTCATGAAGAAGTGATATAAAAAGGATGGAAAGCCGTAGCAATGTCTTTCTGTGACACATTTTGTTTACTTGTTCTTGCTGCATCTAGACGGTTTGCTTTAGCTTCTGCGAGACCTCTGTGAAAGGCAAATGAAAATTATATCTAACCACTTCAGTTTGGAGAGTTTAGTTTCTCCAAAATTGAACACTGCATTCTGGAGACAGCATGAAATGAAAAATATGTCATAGGACTGAATGGGTTATTTGTTTATGCAGAAGGAACAAAGAGGGGACAGTGCAAAAACAGACCTGAGATACGACTGAATATCGACTGTAAGTTATTTTTCTTCATCTTTTTCTCTTCGCGTGCTGCTCTATGAGGTCACGGGATACTGGATACGCCCCCCTCTCCCCCCCCCCCGTTATAAGGTGTGTGGCGGTGTGTGTGGTCACAGGTTGCTGAACGCACCACCATCACACCCCTCTAACCCCATACTCACCCTTTTCACGCTTCACTGCTGGTACGGGATAAGACATGAAAAAGGTATGGGTGAACTGAATATCAAAATGCAGGTCAGACTGGAAGGGGTGATGTGGCGGGGGTGAAGGAATGATGGTGGTGACAGTGACGTAGTGAGTGCCTCACATTTCACACAAACTTAAGTAATGGTATGGCTCAAACAAAACACACACACACACACACACACACACACACACACACACACACACACACACACACACACACACACACATCCTTAATGATAAGTGTAAAGAATTAATCTTCTTTACCGTAACACCATAACGAAACTAACGTCAAACTCTTTCACAGGACACACACACACACACACACACACACACACACACACACACACACACACACACACACACACACTCACACACACACACACACATCCTTAATGATAAGTGTAAAGAATTACAATCTTCACTACCATAACACCTTAATGAGACTAACGTCAAACTATCTTACAGGAGACACCCCTCTGATTGAAAGAGTTAATAGCAGGAAACAATCTCGGTGATTTTCCCTGAGGCGAGTTAGGAGAGGTAGATTTTCACACCTCATACGCGAGAGATCCTTCCTAAGCAAAACAAAATTCGGTAGGCTATAATAAACCATAATATCGTCCTTGCAATGAAGTCCTCGACTGTTTGTACTGTAAATCTTAGGCTATATGGTAAAGGAATGACAGGATGGACAGTTTATTTTTTACAAGGGTACCCAGCCGGCTGATCCTCCAGATGACAGCTACAGGTTTAGGTAGAGAGTTTCCAGGAAGAATGGAGGTGTGCTTAATAATGGCTACCGGAATGTGGATCTACTGTATACTGTTGTTGGGATTACAGATGACCAAGATTAACTGGAATGATACAACGTGTTAACGTCTGGCCTCATAAACTGCAGAAGGCACTACTGGATAGGGAGAGGAGATGGGCGAAGGGATGGGGTGACGGTAGCGAGCAAGGGATAAGAAGGGAAAGAGGTGGGTTGATGAATGCAAGACTTCCTTCTTCGTTCCTCCTTCATTATCCCTGTCCTTCGTTCCCTGCCTCCCTACAAATTAACTCAAATCATTCCAGTCAGTCTCAATTGCGTACCCGCTCTGCTCTGACCTACAAATGGGAATCAAAGGAGTAACAACATCTATTCTTGACTATCAGGGTACCAGTTGTTTCATAAAGAAAATAGACGAAGGAAATACAATGAAATTAAAGCACATGACAGAGAGAGAGAGAGAGAGAGAGAGAGAGAGAGAGAGAAATCAAACACGCACTGGGAAAAAAAAAAAAGTGGAGACGAGACGGAGGAAATTAAAAACAGGACATAAGAGGTTGAGAGATAAAGAGAAGGAAGAGAAATGACGATAAAGGTCAGAAGGAACACGGTGGGTTGCTGATAACACCAAACACTGATATGCAAATTGCCCAAATGATCAACATCCCTCTGATCAACCCGCCGCCTCAATCTTCATCTTATTTCAGGGCATGTCGAGCTTTGGCGTATATTTATTCCCTTCACTCATAACTGTGATTACATACTGGATCCATTTATGTGAAGGCCAATAAGCAGCAGAGTTATTTCTGTAGATGCACTTTACATCTATGTTATATATGGATTAAATGTGTATAAATGCGGCGGTATAGGTGTGGCAGTGTCCAACATACAGGTACGTTTTAGCCCACTGCGTCTTAGCTTAGTTATGGGTGTATTTACTTTCCACTGCCTCTGTAGGTCATTGTAACATAGTCTTCGTTCTACTTTCCGATACACAGGGGTATAAGGACTCTGCTACTGCATTTAGTATGTCGCTGTGTTTCACTTTCTGAATCACCATTAGCCGGACTAACACAAGTGCTACAAGCAGAAAAAAAAATACACAAGAATTATATATCACTACTGGGTACGTTAAAAGTCACTAAATACTTGCTTTAAAAACTATGATATTTACCGATACTGTACCTGAACACATGCGCCGAGTCTTCTTGGAAACTTATCAGCTTATTATATCCGACGTGAAACAAAGACAGCCTGGCCAGAAGTTGTGTGTGCGTGAAAGACAGGACAGAGATACTGTATTCTTATACAAGTAAATAACTAGAATGAAAATCTGTGTCACTCATCTTAATCCTTTTCTTACTGGGTTCCTTGATTTTCCTTTCTCATTCCTTCACTTCTTATCACCTTTCATCTCATCCACCATATTCACTACCTCTTCTCTACTCACAACCCTAACCACATTCTTGCCAGCTCGTTTTTTTTTTTTTTTTTTTTGTCCCCTCATCCCCTACCATCATCGCCGTGTTCTTTTACTACCCTTTACCTTGTTTTTGCTATGCACGATCGTAAAACTGACTGAAAAGCCGAGATAATATTCTTCCCTCATACGAAGCTTATCAGGAATCAGTCAGCCTAGTCGGTAACGACCTTAACAGCTGCCCGACTGGTGCCCTTACCTACGCTGGTAATTGTCATCCAGGGCGCCCCTACCCAGATACACAGGTATTTAAAGCTGCTGCCCTCAGGCCTAAAGGATAGTTTTGGGGGCAAGGCGAACGGAAAAAGTGGGGAGAACCGAAATTTGCCGACGGAATGAGGAATGTGGAAGGATAAAATGAAGATAGTGAGGCTGCACATCAAAGCGGAAAGAAAGCAGTGAGCAAGAGTAAAACATGGACTACGAAATTAATCTCGTATCACAGATCTTCCGTGTTCCTACCCTGATACGATCCGAATTAACATAGTCGTGCAGTAACTGACGTACCAGCATATTTAGCTTATGAGTGGTTTGCCTGGTGAGCCTGGCATACTCAGGAGCAGCGTGACTCCGTCCCATTAATCACACACACACTGATCAAGATGTCTATCAGTAGTCATTTACTCATTTGCCACCCAGAGCTATGTGTATCACAGGGGCTGCCCTAGAGAGGCTACTGTATCGCACCGTACCATACTGTACCACATTGTATCATACTGTATCGCGCTCTACCATACGACCTCATACTGCATCATATTGTGCTGTATCGCTCAGTATCATATTGATCCATACTGCACCGTACTGCACCACACCATGCCTAACACCCCACACACACCTCGTCCACCGTGCTGCAAAAACCTTCACATTCCAGCTTTAAGGGATCAGATGAGCCGACTAGATAGTTATAACCCATCAAGGAGTGAGTGCTTATACCATCAACCTCATCTCCACTCCAGCGTCACCCCCCACCCTCACACAACCGTCACCATCACTCCCACCCCACCCTCTCCCTCACCACCACTCCAACCCACCCTCAACAACTAATCCCACCCCCACCCAAACCACAACCCTAACCACAACTCTAACCCTCACCCTTACCACAACAATAACCCTCACCCTTACCACAACACTAACCCTCACCCTTACCACAACACTAACCCTCACCCTTACCACAACACTAACCCTCACCCTTACCACAACACTAACCCTCACCCTTACAACTTTCACTCTCACCCTCCCCATCACTCCCATCCTCACCACCACTCCCATTCCCGCCCCCACCCTCACCACCAATCCCACCCCCGCCCCCACCCTCACCACCCATCCCACCCCCACCCTCACCACCAATCCCGTCCCCACCCTCACCACCTATCCCATCCCCACCCTCACCACCTATCCCACCCCTGCCCTCACCACCTATCCCACTCCCCCACCCTCACCACCCATCTCACCCCCACCCTCAACACCTACCCCACCCCCACCCTCAACACCTATCCCACCCCCACCCTTACCATCTATCCCACCCCCCTACCCTCACCACCTATCCCACCCTCACCACCTATCCCACCCTTACCATCTATCCCACCACCTATCCCACCCTCACCATCAATCCCACCACCACCCTCACCACCTATCTCACCCCCACCCTCACCACCAATCTCAACCCCACCCTCACCACCAATCTCAACCCCACCCTCACCACCTATCTCACCCCCACCCTCACCACCTACCCCACCCCCACCCTTACACCTATCCCACCCACACCCTCACCCTGGCCTATAAACACACTAAGCCACCCAATTAGGGACTATTGCCCCACGGGGAACTTTATTTTACCATGCTGGATGGCCTCAGGTAGATGTTAATGGGTGACATTATGGTTTAATGATGGTTATTAGGCAAGATTAGAGTATGGACGAGTGATATAACACACACACACACATACACACACACACACACACACACACACAGAGTAATGTGAGTGTGGACAGAAACATGGACAAACACAGTAGTGATAACAAGAAGTGGAAGATATAAATAAGAAGTTCACAAAAATAAGGTTAAACAAGATAATAGCAAGATAACACGAGTGGAGGGTCGGGCAGAAGAAGAGGAGGGACAAAATGAGAGTGGATGGACAATAGTGGAAATGGATGTGACAGAAAGGGCACAGAAGGAATGCCAAACTACCCTTTATTATGCAAATGTATTACACTATACAACCATACCACAATTCAGTTAGAGACCACAGATGCTTAACCTTAATTACAGAAGTCGGTGGAAAAGGAAGGTAGAATCATCAATACAAGAGACAAAGCATACAGCCCAAAATGCTATAAATGAACGACAAAGTGTTGTTAAAAAAAAAAAAAAAAATAGAACCCTTAGAAGCAGCCATTATTAGAGTTTTACGAACAATTACCATCTAGAACGTAGGCATAATAAAACCAAAAAGGAAAATTGCAAGTTAGGTACAGATGGATGCATGGACGCTGTAAGATGACACCTTTACAAGTGCAAAATATGTGACAGACTAAGCTAACGGACCTGGGTATGTCCAACACAACAGCAGAAAATTTAACAATGCTGAGAAAGGTGTATGACCTAGAGTTACTGAAGAATGATGGATGATCAGAAAAGCGCCCTTAACGGAACCCAAACTGACGGTCTGAATGATGATGAGAACGTTTTTTTCTAAACCTTTTTGTTAAGGAAATATGTAATATAAAAGCAACTTGATAGTTAGGGGACCAGGATCGAGCTAAGAACGACAGCAAAATTCCAGCAAGAAAGCTACATAGCAAAAGGCAGACGAAAGATTATGTCCATCAGGGAGTCAACGAGGCGGCACAGATTTTGAGAAATGAAGGGACCTCATCAGCACCATACGGCTTGTTAATATAGCGGCCACAAAAAGTAGAAATACATCAATAGGGGAGATTCTAATACTACATACGGTATGATCTACTTTACTAGGAAAGAGGGAAAAGAAGACCACCACCACCTGTTCTCCTCTTACTCTCCTGCCTCCTATCCTCCACTTATTCCTCCTCCTCCTCCTCTAATTCTTCCCCCCCTCCCCCCTCCCACATCCTACTGATCCTTTTGTATGTCTCATTCGCTCTGTGTAACCTCTCCCTGCCTGTCTGAGTCTGTCTTAATCCTTACCTCTGGCACTTGTTATGTCCTTATCGTATATCTTACACTGGTTTATTTGATCTATCTTCCTTTAATCTGGGTGTTTCTGTCTTCATCTGCTTACACTGTACCCAATTGTATCTTATTTAGTTCAGTAAATAACTTTTCCTTATTCTGATACTACAACTTTCGTCAGAATCTCTCTCTCTCTCTCTCCGTACATCCTGTGTCTGGCTCACAAATTACTGGTTTTGAAGCAGTAACATTACTGTGGTGTATATTCATCTTCTACAATTCATTCCAAGTCTTATGGTTTGTGGCGTTCATTCACTGGCTAATTTAATTTTATTGTGCACTTCCCTTATGCGTTGGTTACTGTTTTTGTACCTTAGCCTTCACAATCACTCACCTCTTCTAACTCTATTGTATTCATCCAAAAGGTTAATTAGCTTCATGGTGAACTCTGCCTGTCTGTCACTCCTGCCTGTTACCCACTGTACTTATACTCATTCCTGACTGACCCTCCTTTTATTCATTTTACCCTGTGTTTTGGTATACACTATAAGCCAACTGATGTCACCAACTACTCGATACTGTATTATCCTTTCAGCTGCTCGTTCAGTCAGCTTTATACTGATACGCCAGCCACTGTTAATTCTACCTGTTACTCAATCCATTCATCTACCTTAAATTATTCCTTCTGGCTTGGAGGGGTGGCTGGTTGGAGTGGTTGTGGCTGTGTGTCAGGGTGCTCGCACCCAGGTGGGAGTGAATGGAGATTTGAGTGATGAGTTTTCCCTGAGTGTTGGTGTGCATCGGAGGTCAGTTTTGAGTCCCATGTTGTCTGTCATGGTGCTTGAGGCCCTCTCGTGTGACTTTAGAAACGGACTCTCGTGGGAGATGTTGTGTGCTGATGATTTGGTGTTGATTGCAGAGAACGAAAGGGAGGCGGAGGAAGGGTTTGGGAGGTGGAGAGATGGTGTGGGGCACAGGGGCTTGAGGGTAACTGCAGATAAGGGAGGAGTGATGATATCGAGGGTTGGTGGCGGTGCTGTCAAAGACGAGAGTGGCCATGTGCAGTTTGCCTCAAGGGCGAAGGAAGTGGTTCTATCTTGTGCGGTGTTTGTGATAAGTGGATGCAGGAGAGATGTAGTGGTATCAGAGGTGGACTGCGAGATGATACTGATTTTGTTTGTGCGGTGTGTTGGGGAGAGCGGGTGGAGGTTGTCAGGCGTGGGTGGACCGAACTTGCTGGTGGGTCTCTTGGGTGTGTGGAAGAGTTTTGTTATTTGGGAGACATGTTGTGTGCTGGAGGTGGGGCTGGAGCTGGCTCTGTGGCTGGGGTGGGGAGTGGCTGGAAGAAGTTCAGGGAGCTCTCGCCTCTTCTGACATTGAGAGGGCTCTCCCTACGTGCTAAGGGATCTTTGTATGCAGCATGTGTTAGGAGTGTGATGCTGTATGGCGGTGAGACCTGGGCAGTAGAGGAGGAGGATATTCGCCGGCTCAGACGTACAGAAATGACAATGATTAGGTGGATGTGTAGTGCATCCCTGCATGCAAGGTCCGGGGGGGCTGGGTTTGTGATGGAAGAGTTGGGAGGTGGGATGGGACTGGAGTGTGTTGGTGTTGTGATGGGGAGGGATGGACTGGGATGGTTTGGGCGTTTGGAGGGGGTGGGGGATGATAATTGGGTGAGGAAGGTGAGAAGTGTTAATATTGGAGGTGGGCTTATGAGGGGTAGACCGAGAAAGACATGGGACGAGGTCATTAAGTGTGACCTCAGGGTTAACGGACCGAACAGGGAGGCTGCAATGGATCGTGCAGCGTGGAAAGCCGCCATTAGGTGACCAAGGCCGACATGCAAGCATCTTGGAGCCTTTAAAAATGAAATGATGAAACGATGTTACTGGCTCTGTCTCCAGACTCACATCGCCGTTACTTACTCCAAGTCTCATTTATGTACGATAATCTAAATCTCTTTCTACATTGGATTACACAATGCTCCCGTTTTCTAAACTCTCATACTAAGGTACAACTGGCGGTTTTATATGGAAACAGCCAGCATGACAGCACCAGGTAAAAAGTTCACTCATGCTAATGTATACTTTTGAGAAAGTAATGTAAAATAAATAAGACTAGAAGCCCCCCCAAGTGGGGACTTTAACCAGCCGTGAGCCGATACATATCTAGCGCGGCCCGGAATATGACCTTGATCTTAACCTACTTTCACCAGTTCGAACTCGTAAGAGATTTCCATCCCTACTATACACCTGTAAAATTTTGTGATGATATCTTAAGCGGTTGCGAAGTTATCGTGCTGACACACAGACAAACTGAGAACAACACTCGCAAGAGATTGTCATCCCTACTACGCACCTGTAAAATTTTGTGATGATATCTTGAGTGGTTGCGAAGATATCGTGCTAACAGACACACAGACCTTGACCTACTTCCACCAACTTCGAAGTCGTAGATTTTCATCCCTACAACACACCTGTACAGTTTTGTGAAGATAGCTTGAGCGGTTGCAAGGTTATCGTGCTAACTGATACACAGACAGACAAACTGAAAACAATACCAGCTTCGCTATCGCGGCTGGTAAATAAACTCGTATGCAACAGTGTGTGTGAGTCAGGTTTCAAGACTCTGTAATTCTGTCTAAATTCCCTGCTTAAGGGTGACAAGTTTAGCTCTGGTTACCAACTTGTAATCACACATCACTGCTACGATGCTACCTCTCACGGTCGGTGGCTGGCACTGCCCTATACACAAAACGTTCCAACAAGCCTCACTGTTCACACTGGGGTGGTATTACGCCCCATGGTCGATGGTGGGTAACCACCTACACACAGAGCGTCCTATCATACCTTATCTCACTGCGCATACTGGTCTTTCTGGCAGAACTGATGACCAGCTCTGACCAAAACCACCCCGTTATGGCATGAAACAGCCATGCATGATAAGTGGGTATTAGGGTTACAACATATCCTAAATCACTCAACAACCGGATGATTACCAGCTGAACCTGAGCCAGTTAAACATCACGATCATCTGCCATCACCGCAAGATAAAGAGAGACTTACAAGATGGGTTAAGAAGTGGACCTGTGCACACGTCCACTCTGCCACTGTTGTCATACCGCTTTGTGCTGCTCGCTTGGCTTTATACGAGTTGATATGGAATGCCGTTAGGAAAGTGGATGGGGGGAGGAGGAAAACTAGAACACTGGCGAGAAAAAGGACAGGGCTGGGTGTACAAAATAAATGTGTACTGGTATGGAACAAACAAAAAAAATACATTGCTTTTGAAGTTTGGGGAAGGACAGAACAAAAATAATACTAGTAAATAACAAAAGCTGAGAGAGAGAGAGAGAGAGAGAGAGAGAGAGAGAGAGAGAGAGAGAGAGAGAGAGAGAGAGGGGGGTTAACAGTAGTTTCGGTATATCTAGCCGAGAAGACCAGTCAACCGCAGCCAAGCAACCACCCATGCAGGGCCGTGCCGTTTAATGAATCGAGACTTCTATGCGGCAGACAACAAGTGAGAGCGTGAAGTGGAAGAAATAAGGTAAAATAATAAACGTGAAAAGAAAGGAAGAGCTTGAGGCAAAGTGAATAAAGGATAAACTAGAGATAGAATCAATACGTTACAGGAAGTGAACGGAGAGAAAGGAAGTGACTCTGAAGGAATGAGACAGGTGAGGCCCTTCCAACAGCTTCTATCCTTTACAGTCAGACGCACGTCCCCTTCTAACTACCATCACTAATCTCGTGTAAGTGTTCTCTAACTAATTAATTATACGGCACTCAGCACTATCACGGCATCTCAACATAGCTTAGTCACCCCTCAATATTGCAGGAAGAGTGGGGTGTGGGGAGACGGGAAAGAATGGAGTGAGTGGGAAGGAAGGACGGAGAGAAGTGGGATTTGGATGGACGAGAGTGGGGGAGATATGGAAGAAGGGACAGTGGGTGAAGGGAGTGGGAAGGAGGTATAATGGGGCAATATGGAACGAGGAAAAGTAGGTGGCGGGAGAAAGGAAATATGGGCGGGTCAGGAGGGAGAAAGAGAACATCAAAAAGATTTATGAAAGAAGACTCTCAGAAGGGGAATGAGTAGGCTGCGTATGGTGGAACGGAAACTGGGTAGGGATGGAGAGAGGGACAGTGAGTGAAGTGTGGAAGGGAGAATAAATGGGAGAAAAGATGGGAGACAGGATGGGGAAGGAGGGTAAAAGAGAGTGTATGTAATGTGGAGGAAGGAAGCTTGGGTGGAGAAGAATAAAGTGAGGGAGAGATGCTGGGTGTGAAAGGGCGAGTGGCGGAGATGTTGAGAGAACGAGAATGTGGGCCGGGTAAGGGAGGGACGAAGGCTGATTAGACTGTGTGATGTATAGATGGAAGACTGGGGGAGATTTGGAAAGATGAGGTGGAGGCCGGATGGAGGAGACAGGAGGAACTGATAGGCTAAATGAAGAAGCAGGAGACTCTAAGACGATACTAGAAATGTTACCTTGATAGTAATTTGATTCCCATTCTCGATGTATAAACAGACAGATAGATGGATACAGATAGGCTACATAGATAGATAGATAGATATAGATATAGCATATATATACAGTATATATATAGATAGATAAATATATAATGTTCATATTTAAGTGAACCTCATTTTGGTTAATATATTCTAATGCCACAAATTTCAAGTAAAGTAATACTGTAGACTTTAATAAAAAGCAGCGGCAGCGGCGGCGGCGGCAGCGGTAGCAGAAGCAGCGCATACTAGTAGTAAAAATAATAACCAGAATAAGGCAACCAACAAAATCACAATCATCATCAGAACAAACAATCACGCTTTCCTAACAGACCAGTAATAGCCAATTAACCAACCAGCAAGAAGGAAATTCAATCAATTTTGTCTGGATGTAATGCTGAGCTTTGGGACATTACCACCTCAAGGCTTCCATGATTCACTCTCAACTGAATATAATAGTTTTTCGTCAGCTGGAGGGGAATACTAGAGCAATCCCAATCATGTAAAGGCTATAGTAACTCCTATTAACCCGCTCAGGTTCCTACGACTCATTACCAACTAAAAAATCATCTAGCGGTGGCTTGAAAAGATTACTCGGGTAATTCCATCCATATGGCGGAATTGTTGGCTCAAACAGTAAATATTTAGTAGTTAACTGCAATTCAAGTACTGGGTATATAGCCGTCTTTTCCATTATATATATATATATATATATATATATATATATATATATATATATATATATATATATATATATATATATATAATTTTGCAAAAGTTTCTTCTATATTTCCGGTGAAAATTACCTCTCATCTGGTGGCTGCCGCTACTCCGACCATTACTACTACAAAAACAAAAACAAAAAAAATGATAGTAAATAATAATACGGTAATAATGAAATGAGGACTTAAGACAATGACCCTACCTATAAACAAGCTTGACAAAAATAAACGATGTTTACTAATCTATCTATATACCTAGCCTGCTTCCCCCAAAGAAAGGGGAGGCAGCCCAGACAGGACGACACACTAACAATTTACTCATCCACACACACATTTATTCCTATCTTAGCCCCAGGGGGAGAAGGGACAGATAATTTACTAATAATTTCCATATTTCCATACCTTCATAATACAACCATCAAAATAACACTAACCTGCACAACCTCCAGCTTGCCAGTTCGATCACTGGTTTCGTCAAACAAGCTGCAGTATCAAGATGCGTCCAACAAACTCACGCCAGGCCAAGCGCGGATCACTAGTTGTTCTATCAAACTTTTTTCTTTTTTTACCACTGTATTCCGTCATTGCAATTTCCACGTCAAGGGTTTTTATAGCTGTTTGTGTTTGCACTATTGCGTGCACTGTGGCAGCACACAAGCAGTTCATCTTCAAAATAGCAATGATAATCTTAGCAGAGGTACAACCCAACCCTACCCCACTTACAGCAACATCTAACTGAGGCAGCAAGTTTCTCTGCTTTCTCACCCACTTCCGTGTAGCCGCCTTTGTTGTCAGGTGAAAATGATGGAAATCCGCTAGCTTGGTCTCAAAAATGGTTAAAAACCCTCCAGGATGTGGGAAATTAAAGGAAAATAAATGTTACAGGATTTTAAAAACCGTCAGATATAAAATGCATATTTTAAACCGTTAAACTGCATTTAAAACCTCTTAGATTTAGCGAAAACACGCTATATTTGTAACCCTGGTCGGGACCTAACCACGATGCATATTACCAAGAACTTTTAGTATAAATATCAAAATTGCTCCAAAATGCACCTCTTGACCATCCAATGATTCTAAAACTTAGGTTAAAATGTGCAACTTACAGTTACTCGGTAATACTTAGGAAAATGGTTCATAAAACAAATTAACCAATGCGACACTTGGGAATGGTTGGCAGCCTTAATTTACAGCCCCGATGCTGGCCGACAGAAATAGATGTACAGTATTTTTTCTTACTTTGCTGGGAGGTGGCGAGGGATAGTACGTTATGCATTGGTCATTATTACTTTCACTTCGAGGTCACTTAGTTCTGGAATGCAATGGTAGGTAGTTTTTTTTTAAGGGTAATTAAATGTATTGGAATAAATGAGTGAAAACAACGTCCGCTATTTGCTTACCGTGATCAGTCTTAAGAGATTTAATATTCAACACGTTAAAGGAACAACTGCTGCATACCAAAACATTCGCAAACATATATTCTGGGTAAGTGAATTCCAAAACTCCCTCCCTTACACAGCTTCACGTCATGCAGATTTCAACTTCATTTATCCCCAATACGAGTACATTGTCAAGAAGGACTATAGAGAGATGAATAACTGATATCATAGTAAACGATATAATCCAAAGTTTACTCGGAACCTCCCTGAACCTTCTTTTATCCCTTTCTGCTTCATCTAGTGCCTTGTTGTTGTTATTATTATTAGTAGTAGTAGTAATAATACGGTATTTTTTCTTCTTTCACCACCTGCATCTCACCCCTCTTACGGGCCGACATTTGTGTGTGTGTGTGTGTGTGTGTGTGTGTGTGTGCGTGTGTGTGTGTGTGTGTGTGTGTGTGTGTGTGTGTGTGTACTCCAAATAGACATTTTCTCATTTCATAAGGATGCCTCATAAACGAAGCATATCGTTTCCTTCTTTATTCACTGTTCTCAAAGTGAATCGGAATTAAAGCAATTTGACAGGACTTACAAATGAATTAAACATCACAGCGTTTTTAATCGTTGGTGAATATAAGTAGTTTGTCATGGTATATTGTATAGCGCTATTTACTATGGATGTCGTGTGGGTTTAATCGAATAATAATGACAGCGTTAAGAAGTACATTGCCCTAACACTTTAGCCAGAGAGAGAGAGAGAGCGAGAGTGACCAGAACCTGTTTAGTGATGAGTTATGAGGTAATTGCCTGGTACTGAGGTAATGTGACCCCTATCAGATGGTTGTTCATCAGTTTGTGCCATGTTGTACTCCTGTATCATTGCTAAGTATCTCTCCCCCCCCCTTCTCTCTCTCTTTCTTGAATCATCATTTCCACATAACTTCTGCCATCTCTCAATCATAACAACTGGATCCCTCGTCATAATTAATCGAATGTGCACTTATCCATCGAATTACATACAAATGGTACCCGATAAAGAAATTCGTAGTGGAGTTTACTCATTGTTCATTAATGAAACTTATCCAAAAACTGCAAAACTAACACATTTTCTTCATATTCAACTTGTCCCTCTGTATTTCACAAGAATGTAAACCCATTTCTTTCTTTTTTTCTAAGTCACGCTAACGCAAATATTTTTCATGGTTAAGGATACGCCTATTGCACTTGTTATGCCTACTTCTCTTTACCAGCTTTAAGAGTAATCCCTTTCTTATATTCAATTTTCTCTCTCTCTCTCTCTCTCTCTCTCTCTCTCTCTCTCTCTCTCTCAAAATAAAGAGTAAATAAATATAGTAAGAAAAAGATAAGGCCGGTGCGATTATAGTGAAGAATTTAATGTATAGTCCTTCGTGGCACCAGTAAATCCTGTCATAAAGCCTAATGTGGCTAGACTCAGCCTGATCACAGTAAGAGTGACCTAGTTAGCCGCAACAAACACCACTCCACACACCATCATAAACCACCAATGCCATCCACGTTAATCATCACATTTTACCTCACCCACTTGCCTGGTATATCACAGAAGCTGCCCACAAACTGAGCTGGCTAGAGAGGTGCTGGGGAGCTGTGTTGGCTGTTTGGCGACCATGCCTAAAAACTCTTTCATCCTCCCTTACCCAAATGTCTCATGTCATTTACCACCCCTCTCCATCCTAGCCCCTTCTACAACACATGCTATGGCTTATTATTGTACGTTTTTTTTTTTTTTTTCCCACTCCACAGGAGTATCTTTTAATATTTTACAATATTCAACTCCATCCCTCATTATCTCTTAACATTCTTGGCGGTTCATGCCCTCAGGATTTTTTCATGGAAAGGTCATAATACCTCTCTTCACAACTTGCTTCCAAGAGATTAGGTGTGCTTTGCCGATTTCGTTCCTTCTTTACTGCCCCGCAACAGTTTTCATACACACAGGGTTTTTATTAGCTCTTATGTGGAGTACAACTTTCATGTGCGGGAAGCTTCCCACATAATTCTCAACAGAGTGGAGCCAAAGGCTTCTCGTCTCAGTAACTTTCCTCGTCTTACTGACACCGTTCATCTGCTCCCCCTTCGCCGCACTGTTGCATCTTTGTCTGTTTCCTATCGCTCCTTCAATGGTCACTGCTCCTCTGGACTGTCTGCTTGCATCTCTCATTCCATAACAGCAGGCGCGTAGCACCCATCTGGCAACAAACTCTCACCCCTTAGCCAACCTGTCCAACTCTCTAAGGGTGCATTCACACAGAGGCCAAATTATACTTCTGACGCAACCTGTCCAGTCATGGAGGTTGGGGTAAAAGTGAACAAAGGAAAGCTCATTTTATTGGTTCACTTCCAGACCATTCCGTTTCTACTTGCATGTGGCAGTAAGAAACATTTGTGTTGAACATGTCCCATGAAACAATACGTAATACAAACAGGTTTTATTCCGATCTACACGATCGGAGTAGTTTACGTCTGATTAGGTTCAGTTCGGGCCTCAGTGTAAATGTACCCGAATGCAAGAGTTAACCGATACTCCCAGACCATATATGCTACAGGTCAACGCTTGATCTGTCTTCTTCAGTCTGTATTTCCTTCTGCCTATGACCTCCAGTCGTTTCAGTGCATTGTGTCCAGACATTTCAAAATGAACGGATCCTGAATTTGACAGTCTTTTGTTTATTTACTTATTCGTTCATTTATTGCCCTGAGAAGAACAAGTTTCCAGGGTTGTAGTCTTTGGTTCCTTTTGCATTGCACAGAACATACATACATACATATATACATACATACATATGTATAAGCATGCGTACATACATACATTATATTAGTAGACAAACACAGATACAGAAGGTAACCCGACACAAGATAAGCCAGAT
This sequence comes from Coenobita brevimanus, assembly GCF_032717465.1. Classification (NCBI taxonomy): domain Eukaryota; kingdom Metazoa; phylum Arthropoda; class Malacostraca; order Decapoda; family Coenobitidae; genus Coenobita; species Coenobita brevimanus. The sequence goes on along the minus strand of NC_136960.1, from coordinate 8,356,647 downwards.
ATCATGAACAGCATTCAGCATGGAGCCGTAAACACAGCCATTAAAACCTTCCCACCTCATGACAAACTCTTACATCCATACCATATACACACCACCCATTGATCACCATCATGTTAACAAACTGGCCACCACTTTACGCCGACGCGGCCACAACAACCTGCCCATTTTGGCTGCTTGGTCATTCGGAAGGCTTTATGAATGGAGTATTGTCTGGGGGGGAGATAAATAACCTTGCCATTTTTTACAGCTGGTGATGCGACTAATGACAGGACAATGGGGTAAGCAGATAGGAAACAAACATCAGAGACTAGTCTGATTCTTGCCTTTACTGGTATATCAGGCGCGAACGGACAACCTACACGTGGTGGCGCTGTGAACCCTGGGTGAAGTGGCTGCGGCGTTTACTCAGGGGCCAAATCTCCCTATATTTCCCTGCACTTCGTTGTGGGAACGACCCTGGGCCTACCATGGTGAGGCGCTGTACACCACAAGGGGCGCCGGCTCCCTACACATTGTACTTAGTGTACTGTACCTGTAGGACGGTCCCACAGAAGCATTTGCTTACCTGTGGTCGATGGGTCTATTTGGCCAAACAGACTGTGATTATGCAAAAATAACAATTGGTATAAAAATGTCAAAAGAATGTAGGACCTTCATAAAAGACATGGGCCTCATTACAACTTAAAAAACTTATCAGTTACTAATCCAGTATGAAAGTTTCATTTTGCCCTTCAGAATTAAAGGCTTAATCAGTCGAATAAATATGTGTATTCCATTGTAACCCCACTCTCTGGTATTGTATGTGCGGGGTGATCGAGTCAGACTGTCCCAGCCAAAGAAAATATGCTTACATTTACATCCCAGTTCAGTAAATCTCTCTCTTCCTCCTGTGATGAGCCACCCTCCATTTTACACGCTTTTGTCTCTACCTCTGTCTTGGCCTCGCTCACATACGCCCCCCAGTTCAGTCTCTCGTATGGCCTGGCCATCATTAAGCATTTCTATTTTGTGGACTTAGAAGCCTCCCAGGCACGTCTTCCCTTGCGATATATACTTTATTTTATTATCAACTTCCTTCTCTTGCTGAAGATTTTTGGAGTCTCGCCATCCGAATTTCCCAGATGGGGTTTGGGGAATATTGTGTGATGGAGAGATGATGAGGGAGACATGGAGAAGAGAGTGAGAATGGCGTGAGAAAAAGAGAGAATAGATGGATTAATGGGGAAAGAGTGACTAGGAGTAAGAGTATCAAACCACTTATAATTTCAGTTCCCCATAATCCTACCTGCCTGATCCCCCCCATCTCTCTCTCTCTCTCTCTCTCTCTCTCTCTCTCTCTCTCCTTATTTTCACCTATCTACTTTAGTTGCGTCACTTCCTTATGTCTCTTCTTTAGTAAGGTATTTGTTCATCACCATACTGCCGGTATTTAATTTTACTGTTAATTTGAACACCAACAATATCTGTCTACAATAAGCAATAAGATATACAGAAATTTTGAGAGAGACGGAGAGAGGAGGAGGAGAAAATCGGAGGGGAAGAAAGAAGATGAAATGTGGGAGATGGAGAAAGTGGAGAAAGGGTGAAAAAAGACGAAAGCTGTGAGTCGTGACGCCTTGTGAGTTGGTCTGTCTCTTGTGTCTTAGGATTACCACATACTGGGGTTAAATTTCAAATGCTTTAGTTGACGCAACAGTAGTTCTCTGAGCATGAAAAGCAGCTTTCAGAGACGGTACGCTTGCCAAACGTGGATGTGAGCTTGCCTTGTGATTGTGACCTCTGGTTTATTGTTCTAAATGTCGAACTCTCCTATACAGGTTTGTTTAGATTATCTATCTATCTATCTATCTATTGCCAGACGCCTCAATCCCGTTTGGGGTGGCCACAAACAAATCGCCTCCAAGTCGCCCTGTCCCCCGCCATTTCACTGCCCTGCTTCCAACTCACACCCCCCTCTCTCATATACCTCTCCACCCCATCCCTACATCTCATCCTCGGCCTCCCCCTCCCTCTTCCCCCCTCCACCTCACTCACATACACTCTCCTCGTCAGTCTTTCACCCTCCATCCTCTCCACATGGCCAAACCACCTCAGTGTGTTCCTCATAACGCTTCCTATCACATCCACATCCACACCACAACGCTCCTTTATATCCTCATTCGTCAGCCTGTCTCTCCATGTGACTCCACAGGCTCCTCTTAAATAACTCATTTCCACTGCTCTCACTCTTGACTTGTGTCCTTCCAACAACGTCCAAGCTTCACTTCCATACGTTAGAGTTGGTATCACAATACTGTCATGTAGTAACCTTTTCACTTCCATGCTCACTTCCCTGTTTCTTATCACTGCTTTCAAAGAACCAGCAACCTTTCTTCCCTGCTGTACCCTTTCAAGCACTTCATCCTCCAAACCTCCATCCTTACTCATCACACTACCCAAGTACTTAAACGTACTCACATTTTCCAATTCCTCACCATCCAACCTCGCTGTACGTTCACTGACTTCACCTCTCTCAAAGACCATCACTTTACTCTTCCCTACATTCACCTTTCGATTCCGTTTCTTACACACTCTCTCAAACTCATCCACCAAGCCTTGCAGCTCCCCTTCGTCTTCACTCAACAACACAGTATCATCTGCAAACAACAGTACAGGGAGTTTCCAAACACTATCCTCTCTCACCAGGGCTACTCCAACATCCACTACCCTACCTTGTACCTCTTTTATTACCCCATCCATGTACAGATTGAACAACCATGGAGACATGACACATCCCTGTTTCAACCCAACTTTCAAAGAGAAAAATTCACTTAGTTCACCATCCACATGCACTGCAGCCTTCGCACCATCGTACATACTCTTCACAGCATTTAACAACCTCTCATCTACTCCATATATTCTTAACACTTTCCACAATCCTTGTCTATCCACCTTGTCATATGCTTTCTCCAAATCCATGAAAGCCGCATACAACTTCTTTCCCTTCTCTAGAAACTTTTCCACTAAAGATCTAAGAATGAATATCTGATCTACACAACCTCTTCCCTTCCTAAAGCCTCCCTGTTCTTCTCCAACTAATTTCTCTGTTCTTTCTCTAACTCTGTCAATAAGTATCCTACCATACACTTTTCCTATTATACTAAGAAGACAAATGCCCCTATGATTACCACACACTTCTTTTTCCCCTTTTCCTTTGTACAAGGGAATAATTATACCTGACTTCCAATCCTCCGGGACTCTACCTTCCTCCCAGGCCAATCTGCACATCTTCCACATCCATTCTACTACTATCTCTCCCCCATGCTTCAGCATTTCACCACACACTCCATCAATTCCTGGGGCTTTCCCCGATTTAACTTTCTTCATTGCTTCCACAACTTCTATCCTACTGATTTCTTCCTGTCTTCTCACCTCCCTCCTTCTCCCAGCCATTCCCCAGCCACTTATACTCGCATTACTTCCATCCTCTATGTTCAACAATAGACGAGTTGTCGGTTCTGGGTAAACATGGCCAGTGCACTCTGCCATGTACTTAATAACTTATGGTATATATATCTTTTAATTTAATTTATCATTTCCACTGAACAAGACGTGATAACTTTAATTCTTTGCAGCTGGAGGGAAGAAGCCGCCATGTTGGCGATGACGTCAGCATTCACACTGCAGACGACGCTCCAATCCATCACACAATACTTTACCAGTAACAGAGATGACAGTTGTACCTACATGGCCACCGTAGATCCAAATTACCCCCTTCAGGTATGTTGTGAAGGAATATTTTTCATGGTGTAAATGGGTGGTACCTGTTAGGTAAGTAAATTGTGGTGAAATCGACCAGAAGTAGCTTACAGCTACACCATTCCCGAGCAGTGCTTGTACCTCATGAGGTGGGAAGTTTTAAATGTATGCCGTACAGTATCAGTTGTATGAGTTTATGATGGTATTATGCTCATATTTAATATTTGACCTCTTTATTATTAGTTTTCTGAAGTAAAAAAAAAAAGTTTCAGTGACTCAACTACATTACTTCAGGGGAGTGTGACGAAATACCGAATCGGCGGTCATTTACCGAATCAACACCGGATTGGCACTTTTTATTTGGTGTTATAGATTTTATCACCAAAGAGGTTCATACTCACCTAATTATTCGAAATCTTGTCAAATTTTTGTAATTAATTTTACCTTTTAAAAAACCCGGATTCACAGCGAAAACGGGCTAAAATTAGCGGAAGTGTTTCTCCTTTAGCTGAGCAGCTTGCCTTGGCAGACTTCTGCTGTGTATAAATATTAATTTAACATACAAATGCACTTATTTGTACTTTAAATCAGTATCTGTGCAAAACAGAAGTCTGTCAAGGCATGTTGGCGATCTAAAGTAGAAATACCCGCTAACTTTAGCACGCTTTCGCTCTGACTCCTAATATTCTATTAATAATTAAATAAAGCATAGTTTTTTTTTTACTGAATTTCAGATAATTAGGTGTGTATGAAGCTATATGGTGAAGAATATAATATTTTCACAACAGTAAACACTGCATTCCAGCAATGGGAACTTCCGACGAGCAGCCAGCCACCACTGTTTTCGTTTATTGTTATTGGCTGGTATACAGAGGAATAATTTCCCTACTGTGCTTTTGTCAGTGCACTTACACATTGGAACGAAACATCAGCAATTATTCCTCTTGTCACTGGACATTCTTAGAGGTCAGAAATAAGCACAGTGTATCCTGTCTAAACGTTAACAAAGCAGACTATGCTGCCTCAGTGTGAGTCGTGACGTCACGACCAATCACAGGCCGTTTCTGTGTCACGTGATTTTTCGGCTACTTTATTATTTTTTCATGTTTCTGCACATTTTTATTGGAAATAATGGTTGACATAGTTATTTTCTGAGTATCTTTTACCCATACAAGTATCTAACTTCAAAAAAAATTTTGACCGGAAACTCGTCTATTCCTCAAAGTGTTCTCTCCATCTGCTCACTTTTTCTCCCTTCTCCACTAGTAATCTACCATTTTTATCTTTCACTCCCCTGCTAACTTCACTTCCACCCTGTCTTACTCTTTTCACCTCATTCCAGAACATTTTCTTACAGTCCCTCCACTTTACACTCAAATTCCTTCCAAATTCTTCATCCACTCTCTTCTTACTCTCTCTTACTAATCTTTTCACCTCTCTCTTTCTTTCTACATATACCTCTCTCTTCCGCCTCTCAACTTATGTAAAGTATATTTCCTATATGTTGGCCATTTGGCCATAAACATTAAGTACGGTAAGCCATTTGGCTGACTTATCCCTTCCATCGTGCTTGGTTAAAAGCAGATAAAAACTTTTAGTTAAGATGTTGACGCACAGATCCACATGGGTCAGAGTATGACCTTACCTTATAACTCTGATTACAGACTGAGTACTCCACAAGGGTTTGACACATGAGGCCTGTGCGTGAACATCATAACAATAAGTTATCTGCTTTTAAACAAACATGGTAAAAGGACTGAGAGTCAGCCAAAAGGCTTATATCTTGTTGAGAAAATAATACGTCCAAAGGTCAAGAACAAATAGAATATAAACTTTAGATAATTAAACCTACATGGGAGGATTCAGTTATGAGAACAATATATAAAACATAACATTCTCGGGGCAACATCATATATTCAGCCCTATAACTCAAACAATTTTTATTCCATTTGGACCAATCTCGGAGAAAGGACTGAAGAAATATTACTCTGAGCACAATATGACAAATGTCAAGGTACCAGAGGATGGTGAATCGAAACAGCTTGATCTGATTTAGACCAAATCTAGTGGAAGGGTTGAAACTCAGACAACAACGAAGTAATACGGTTTTGAGGAAAAGACGCTGAAGGTAAGGACAAAGTAAAATGCTCGGTCCTTAGACCAAATTAATGTAAACGCGGGGGTTGCACTGTCTGGTCCGCATTATCGTCGGGTAAGGAAGCTCCAGTAACACTTTGTCCCAAGCGGTTTATTTTGCTTATTATATCTTGCCATCCTCTTCTGTGTTAAGTAATTCTAATATCATCATACTATGATGTACAAAACGACATTAGACAGCTGTATCCAAGAATAAATCCGTGAGGAAGAGGTGTTAGGGAACCTCCTCACTCAAAGAGAATGTGGGTCTCTAAGTGCCCCTCCCTGTTCACACTTGTTACCACCAGAGGATTTTATTGGGCTTAGAAGAGGCGTTTGCTTTTGCTCAGGTTAGGAACAAGCTTCATTAACTCCTTTACCACGGTACTGGTAAGCGGCAATAAAATCGTCTGGCAGTGGTGAAAACTAAACAAGAAAAAGTGTTATAGTGCTAAAAGTGTTAATCAGAGTGACTGCAAGTATTAACGATGGATGTAGGGCAATAGAATTTGGCTCTCTCTTTTTTTTTTTTTTTTTTTTTTTTCCTTGGAAGGAACAGTTTGCCGGCTCGTGGCCTTTGGTTCCTTTTCCTAGCATAAAAAAAATAAAATAAAATGTATTATATGAAAAACAAAACAAAACTGCTGAATACCTTCACTCCCAGGACGTATTTCATCCTTTATTCTTGCTAATTCCAGACCCTTATATTCAGTTTGAGACTTATAGAAATGAGAGGGATGGATGTAGCTTTAATTGATCTCTTTAATACGAGAGACAAATTAGGTTGAATAAAGCCGTCTAGAAGCACCACGAATTTTTAAAAAGTCGCAGAAATAAAGGTGTTATATGTTGGTGTGGCTGAAGGAGTATAAGGTGGATTGCTGATTAGAAAGGAAGGATAACAGAATTACCTGGATAATGTGGAGGATCATATTTTATATATATATATATATATATATATATATATATATATATATATATATATATATATATATATATATATATATATATGTTTTGTGTCCGACTCTGGGCAAAAGCTTCAGGGCCTATCCCCAAGTCCCAGTAGCCCTCCTTTGGGCCGAGTAGTCCTTCTACATCTCCACATGTCACCACTTCGGTGCTAACACCCACCGTCCATATTGAATACATGCTAGGGCTGTCTCATACAGGATTGGTGTACTGGTATTAGCGGGGGTACTTTTATGACATGTTGGCGGGTCATCTGGTAGATGTGAAAAGTCTGCTTTTTATAAAATTCAAATCCTTAAACTGTTCCTTGTCCCATCCGGGATTCGAACTTGGGTCCATTATGCTGGAAAACTACTAAAGAGAGAATGATGAAGCGTAGTTGGAGGGGTGCATAGTGAACTGCTGATTAGGATGGAATGAAAGACAGCAGGTGAGCCAGGATAACAAGCAGGAGTATACCGCTGACTACTTAAAAGGGTATGTATGAAAGCTATGTAAGACTGGTTATAGAAACACCACACATCACCATTCCATCGCACCCCTACCTAGTCACAATCAGCACCATCCCATTCTCTCGCTACTTTGAGACTGGGTCCTGTAAGAGGTGGTAGGAGAGGATGAGGGGAAGTCTCTTGTGGTATGGTGGGGTAGGAAGAGCTGTGAAGAGGGTGCTCTGAGAGGGAGTGGGGGATGAGACGATGCAGAGAGAATGATAAAGGTGAGTGAGGGCAGTAAGAGGGAAAGGAGTAAGATGAGTCTTTACGGTATGAGAGGGAGGACTGTATGAAACACATCTCCGGAGGGACTGTTTCGATGAAAGGGAGTGAGTATGGGGAGAGGAACGCAAGGAAACACAATGGTCTTTATATGGGATAAGTCAAGGGAGTCAAGCGAATATGAATTAACATAACATTCAGTAGGGTGGTAATGCACAACACCGAAACAATGATCTCGGAAACCATTAAAGCTACAGTGAACCTAAGCACAAAGTCTGAAAGCTTATGGAAAGTAACAGGTGTTTCTTAAGTGACTTTTTCTTTCATTTCACCACAGTTTTCCTAAAAGACGCTAAACATCTTCATACTGAAAATGAAAACATGGCTATCTTGAAAACTATTGAAGCTACAGGCAAATCACTGGACATACTTTTTCTCAAAAATAGCCATCATATTGCTAAAAAAAAAAAAAAAAAAAATACATGCGGCACCAAATTCAAGTTATCTCGGAAATTATTAAAGCTACAGTGGACCTAAGCACAGCATCAGAAAGCCAAAACAACATTAGCAAGCCTCCTCTCTCGAGCAAATTCCGTACTTTCACATGTGGACGTCTGTGTGGTCTGTAACTTAACACTTCTCTTTTCTACGAGTATGAGAGTGGCACTGTAAATTCGCTATCATTCTCCCTAATATTCAATGGCAAATCATCATAATCTTCTTATGTTACGAACTTTGCTTCTGACGTAGCCCAGTACTTCCATTTCCTGTTACCTCCTCCCCTTCTCTCTCTCTCTCTCTCTCTCTCTCTCTGCAATGCCTGTTTAAATTTCACTACTTCGTCGACGTCTTCAGTATCATTATATCTCTGAAATAAGCTTAGAATATAGGATAACTCACCATGGCCGACCCAATCAAATTATCTTGATGAAGCCAGAAGATTAATCTCAGTCTTGTTTTATTTAATTTTACGACTGGGCCTGAAATGAAATAAAATACTATTGCCTCACTTTATGACGGCACAACAAGGTCATAATCCTGTAGTATATTACGACACTTCATACGCTTAGAGGGAGGCTGTTCCTTGAGTCTAATCCCGCATCACCCATGGAGGTCTTTCAGTGGTGGTAATAATGTTGGTGTGGCTGGAATTGAATTGCTCTCCACCGCCGTATTTATTGATCTTAATAGAATCTCAAAGACTTCCCTTGGGCCCGTATTTTGGTCGGGTAAGGAAGCTCCCTAACACCTTTTCCTAAACAATTTACTTTGCTTATTACACCTTGCTATCCTCTTTTTTGTTATTTAAATCATTCTTATATCACCATACTCTTCATAATATATATATATATATATATATATATATATATATATATATATTAGACAGTCGTATCCAAAAATAAGTCGGTAAGGAAGAGGTGTTAGGGAGCCGCCATCCTCGACGAGAATACGAGCCTTAGTTTCTTAACGAGTCACATCTTCCAGGTCACATCCCATCAGTATACCTTCCCTGAAAATAACCCCGGTAATCACATCGTTCCGCGAAGCTTTGTTGACGCAAAAAAAAAAAAAAAAATTACAATGAGACCACACACGTATCACAGACGTCAGAGGAGAGGGTACTGATTAAAGAGAGAAAGAGGGGGGAAAACAGAATGCCTCACTGCTTAACTATACTCTTTTTGCTCTAACTTGGCCTAAAATTTCCATCTCTCCCTCGTGAATGCTAAGTTGTAAGAGGAGATTGGCACTAGATTATGATGTTAGTCACAAAGAAGTGCTATGGAAAGTGTATAGAGAGGTAGCATTGTCTCTTTCTGCCACTGAGTTACAGTACGTGAAATAAGCTGCAAAAGGACGAAAATCTGGTCCAAGTCAGAGTAAAAACAGTATAGATTCCATAGACACTGGAGGCCATGGGGGGTGGGTGGAATGGGGGCTGAAAAGATCCAGGTATAGCAAATGTGGACTGGAGACGGAGAAGTAAAATTAATGAAGATAAATGAATGAATGAATAAAGTGATCAGGGCACAACACTCTAAGGGCCAACCAGGTAAGTAAGGCAACGCTGAGGGTTTACCTGCGGAACAAGGAGAAGTGGAGGGGTGAAGGGGAGAGACACAAGAGGACACGATCTATTGACACACACACACACACACACACACACACACACACACACACAGGCGCGCGCGCAGAGAGAGAGAGAGAGAGAATGGTGATATAGAATAGATGTATGGTAGGACAGAGTAGGATAAGGAGAGAGAGAACAGGACTGGATGAAGAGGAATAGGGTGGGGGATATCCGAGGGTGAGGGTATGGTGGGGTTAGGGTGCGGCAGGGTTGGATGGGATAGGATAGGGTGGAGTTTAGCGGCTTGGGGAGGCAGCCAAATAAGATATTACCGATACCATTAAATGTTACAATTTTTGCTTCCAGTCCTGCACTACTTGTCAGACAGTAAGGCAGCTTCCAAGAAAGGTTACTCGCCTCTCACTAACCTCTTATCCCTTAAAAACATTCTGATTAAAGTTCCCCCAAAGAGACCGATTTGTAAGTTAAAAACCATAATCTTGGGGATGAGTTATGTTTATGGATCAAAGACTAGTTCGCAAATCACAAACAACAATTAAACGGAGAGTCTTTCTACCGGCTTGAAATAAATAGCCAAGTGACCTGGCTATTCAGTGGTTTAGAAACAGGACTAACCTAAGGCAGCTAGGTTCTCAGATAATCCGACAAGAGGCAGCAGTACACTTACAAAAAAAAAAAAAAAAAAAAAAAAAAAAAAGACGCCATCCTATTCGACTGAGAAACACTGATGTACTAGAGAAAAGACCAGCCATGAAATTCCAGGTTATTAATGCAATTAACAGCTTTTTATCCTTGTAAAATGTTCCAATATCATTATATTTAGAGGACTTATATCATCATGTACATACATACTTACCTATATAGCTCTCCTGTGGGATATACTGTCCAGGGTATCTTTCAGTACATTTATAGTTATGGTGCCCATTCGAGGAAGACGGTTCAACTTTTCACATTTACTGGAACCTTAAATATTCCACCCGACGATATACATGTTAAGACTAAATCAGCCGCGCTTAAATCCCCATTAAGCTGCCCATCAACCCATCCTTAATATACTGGTGGAATTATTAGCATTAAAATATGGCTCCAATAGTCTAGTCCTGAAGAATATCCCTTTTCATCACTAAAGAGTTTGACGTGTGTATTATTTGTGATTTAAGGTCTAAGGTGGGCATAATTCAAAGCCTCACACTTGCTACAGCCCACCCTCCCATGTCACTGATATCCCGCTAACGATGCCGTTAAACACACCCTTTGCAGGCTACCGAGGCCATCGCTTAATCTAACGCGCCTCTGAGGTAGGTTAGGTAAGGATCGGATAGGGAGTGGGTAAAAACTCGCCCTGATAATGGCAAATGTCCTTAGTTTTCTGGAAGTAATCCGGAGGCAAGACGAGTTAAGGAGGGCACAGGGAAAGAACAGCATGCACAACAAAACTGCGTAGCCTCACTCCACAGCAGGATACTTTATGAAACCCAGAAACTCAAATCAAACGCAAATAACACCATAGTTAGCCCTAAACATTACAAGAGAAACCTTTAACAGTCGCAGTCACCTCTGAAGTATTCGTAGAGAAAAGATAATTTTTCATGAGGGTCCCCCTCCCTCGCTAAAACCTGGTCTGGGTGGAGGTCTAATATTATGTACAATTTTGCTTTCCTTGGTTGAAAAAAAAAAAAAAAATCGTGTACACTGACACTGCCTCCCCCCGTCCCAGTCTTAGGTTCGGGGGACTCCCACTCTGCCTAAAAGCTAGCGCAGGGATTCTCCACTGTGCAAGGTTATGTTTTCCTTGATGACAAATAAAAACTATGTCCTTGCATGTCGCCGTTGACCACGACTTCTGGGGACATGGAGGAGGAGGTGGCTCAATCGGTTGAGAGGTGGCCTGCGGTCCAACCAGACCCAGGTTCAAACCCCGGCTGGGGCAGGGAACAGTTTAAGGATTTGAATTTCATAAAATCAAGCTTTACTAGTCTACCAGAAAACCCGCCGATATGTCGTAAAAATACCCCTGCTAATACCAGTACACCAGTCCTGTATGAAACAGACCTAGCATGTATTCACTATGGACGGTGGGTGTTAGCGCCGAAAAGGTGACATGTGAAGGTGTATGGTGTGTAGGAGAACTACTGGGCCTTAGGTGCAGGCTGTGAAGCCTATGCCCAGAGTTGGACACACACACAAAAATCGGGTGACTCTCTGTGGCACTGCTCAAAAAATCATGTTTCTCGATCAAAAATTTAAGACTGTTGCTTTCAGTAGTTCTCCCCCCCGCCCTCTGCCACACCCTGCCTCAAGTCTGGTCCGGGCGGTGCTCTACCATTGTCCCTAATTTTGTTTTCCAAGAAAATATGCAGTCTTGCCCCGCCTGGACCATGAGCTTCCACCCTACCAGTAAGAGATGGCCTTCAGGGGTCCTATCCTGCCTGAAGAGAAAGAAGCTGGAGCAGGAGAGAAAGGAAAAGGTGGAAGACAATACCCTCATCATCATAATCATAATCTTCAACTTCACAATTCCCTCAAATTCACTGGCTGAGCAGGATCTAGAGATTGGATATGGAAAAAAACAATAGTAAGGGACGTACCAAGCAAAAATGCGCAGCAAATTGGGCCATATGTCCATTCACTGATCATTCATGCCTTCCAAATTTTTGGCGATACGTCACAAGAGAAAACGTTACAACAAACAGTGTATGATTCATCTGATTAAAATATTCTCTGGCCAGGTGGAGACGGTGCGGAGGATGGAAAGGCAGTGCATAAATACTGTAGTTTTACTGGCTACTTCACAGCACTGGTTAAAGAGCACCGGTACCGCTCGTGTGTTGTCCCGCCAGCCACACATGCAATTCCCCCACAAATCAGGCCTCATTGGCAGCCATCAAGATCCTCCCTACCATCAAGATACCGGCGTCATTAATAAATAAGCAGCTTTAAACCAGTAGTGGCGCGTTAACAACTAAGCAGCCTTCCATCGGTAATGGGAGGTGCCTTATCTCCGGCTTCCTCCTTGCCTTCCCTGTGTGCCACCTGGTCAAGCCAACACACCTGCAATTAGATGAGACCTTTGCTGATGCCGCCTGGGTGCTGCTTAGTGTAGGAAGCTGCTACATCACATCACATGATACCACATATTAGTGAACCTTGACTACACTTACTCAATTATTTTACTGCCACATGCATTGCCCCAGACTTCAAAGTGATCAAGAGAGGAACGTTTACAAGCCTGTCAATGACCAAGTATTTCTATTGCCTTCCAAACAAACAACCTTTTCTCACTGGTTTAGTTCTCTACCTAATATTTCCATCAAGAGTAACACCTGAAAACAACGATTATTTGAAAAACATACGTGGTAAAGTACTACTAATGACTATTGCTGCTTAACAAGAAAAGAAACTTAAAAAGAAGACATCGCTTCAATAAACATGCAACGTGGTCACACCGATTCACAGACACATATAAATTAACTATATCTGATTGCAAAAGCCGTCTTCTTGATTATGCACTGTTGTCTTCATCCGTGACACATGCTGTCTCCCAATGTACAGAGGAAACAACAAATACAGTCTCTTGTCCAATGCCCGGAGAGGCGGCAGCGAAAAATGTCTAGGAGGCTGGGATGCACACACACACACACACACACACACACACACACACACACACACACACACACACACACACACACACGCAAGTCTACCAAACGAGTCTTATCAGAGTCGCTGGTATTCAGTTCTTGATCCGAAGAAAAGTTACCTGTCGACCATGCCTTACCACTAAGAACTAGATTGGCCTGACAGTCACAATTAACTAGACTCATTGCCTTCAGATGGAGGAAAATCCCCCGCCCCCTCTTCTTTTTCTGTGTGTGTGTGGGGGTGGGGGGGTGGGGGGAGTTATTTCTGGATGGGAAACATCCTGATAGGGACAGGTTGGGATGTCGCGGTTCTGCCCACATCATCAGCACGGCATCCAATCACGATATACCAACTGGGCCAACATAATAATTTTCAATGATCACTACTTCCTCCCAGAACCCTATAAACTTTGTTTCCTCTTGTATTCTTCTCTTCCATTTTTCCATTTCGGTTTTTCTTTCTCCAATTCTTTCTGTCACTTCTTATTACTCTTCTTTCCACTTCCGGTGACTCTACATGTACAGTCGCCAAACCTTCCACCTGGGCCGCCTAGCCGCGAGAGGTGGGTAACGGGTGCTGGCAACAGTGTATCTGTTTGTTCGTGTGTACATGCTCTACGAACGTTCGAATCATCAACTCTCTTCGTCCGTAGTGAACCTCTGTCAGAGTCAGAGTTCTTCCCATAGATGGCTGGGTACGGAGTTGGGTGGGGAAAAAAATGTCTCAGGAGTAAGGCGGCTCTCCCTTCGGCTCAGCCAGTTGCATGAAACTGGTCGCACGGAAAATTGTTGTGTGCCACAGGTCGCGCTGACCAAGGCCAATTAATATGAGTATATTAGTTTTATAACAAGATAATATATATAATATTATGATATAAATATAGAAAAATATATATTATACTATACCTACTTGGCCTTGGTCCGTGCAACCTGTGGCACGCAACAATTCCATGCGGCCTGTTTCCTGGAACTGGTCGAGCAGGTGGGAGAGCTGCTTAAGGAGGGAGCTTAGCATAGTGAAGGCCAGGGCAGGCGCCGGACGGGGGGGGGGAGGTGTTACGTTATTCATACCGCCAGTGATAATAATTGCCGAACTAGTTTTTGAGATCTGTTAGCATTGTACTAAATATTTGCATTCTTAACAATACTAAACATTATATTTCTTATGTTGTTTTTATATTACCATAACATGTTAATGCACTAAATACTGGAATCGCTCCAAGCCTTTCTCTCTCTCTCTCATTCTCTCCTTATATCAGAAATTCCATTTCAAAATTATCACTTGATACTATTATCAGTATAAGTTGAAGAGGATTACATTTACCTGACATCTACATCCAGTTACAAGTAAGATTACCTGCCATATTCACATCATGAATGACACTGACCAATAACCATTAGGATGATGTTCAGACACTGTTAACGGTTGCTTATTTCCTCGTTGGTAGTACTTCAGGTAGATGTTTTTATGTGTTCTGTGGTGCATCATGAAGAGGTATGTTAACCCGCGGCGTCCCGTCGACGTACTTCCACGTCCTCACGTTATGTCACTGCCAATCCCGTTGACGTACTTCAACGGCCTGCAATGGCAAGGTTCATAATTTCCACAATTTTCAAAATTCACGCGAGATTTTCGATTCGCCCACGTACACAAGCCTCCCCTACCTGCCCCCAGGCAGGCAGCATCCCAGACCCCGCGTGACCTGCGCTCGCCCTTGTCTCGGTCACTCACCTGTTAGCAGTGACCCAGGTCAGACATGGCGCGTAAAGGTCTCTCAGACGACGAAATACAATCCGCCCTGGATGCCTTCACTGGAGATAGTGATTCTCCACTTGATGATGATGTGGTGGATCGAGATTATGTGCAGCCTGAGGAGGAAATAACAAGCAGTGATGAGGAGGTCCCTTCGCCCCGGAAAAAGCGGTATGTCACGTATCGTAAGGCAAGGGAAGGCCAGCCTGCACCCAAAACACCTGCATGGACCTCTCTCCATCCCCTAGAGAGAGATTCTGATGAGGACGAGGATGAGGACGATGACGATGACGGCGGCTTAGGACGTGATGTTGCCTCGTGGTTGGGGAAGGAAAAAATCTCACCCCGAGGATCAGAAGGTGGGGCGAGAGGGCAAATAAAGTATGGCCTAGTGTTTTGTCTGGGGAAGGCGAAAGTGGTGTGGTGGGAGTGCGGGGTGAAAGGGAAATGGTGTGAGGGAGGCAGCACGAGCACGTGGTGCACGTAGGCCTAGGGGAGAGGAGGTGGAGCCACTCCCCAGCACGTCTTTCGCCATACAATATTCCCAAACTTCCTCCACACAGTCCCAGGATGTGGGGAAAGGAAGGAAAGGGAAGGGAAAGGGTAAAGGAAAAGGGAGAGGGAAGAGAAGTGCGAGTGATGAAAGGCGCCGCTCTCCACCTCCCCCACCACCACCAATGTTGCGTTGTGCCTTCAGCCATGTTTCAGAGAGTACGGTACCATAACTTCCTACACTACTGAAACTGTGTGGGATGGCGATATGACGCTCAGTATAATGGTAAGGCCAGTCAGTATGTGCCAAGTCTTATATAAACTTGAAATGGGTGTAATGTTTGCAGGAAAGTAATGTATAAGTTGAGAAAGTGTGTAAGTTGAACGAAGTGATATGAAAACTACACCCACTGTATAAATCTGCGAAAATATGACGCTCAGTATAACACCCTGGTCAGTAAATATGTGATAGCAAGCATAAAGTGGAAACGGGTGTAATGTTAGCATGAATAAAATGTATAAGTTGAAAAATAGTGTAAGTTGTAATAATTGATGTCACGAGTACACCCACTGTGTAAATCTGCGAAAATATTACGCTCAGTAGAACATTCTGGTCAGTAAGTATGTGATAGGAATTATATAAAGTGGAATTTGTTGTAATGTTAGTAGTAAGGTAATTTATAAGTTGAATACTAGTGTAAGATGAAACAAATGATATCGCGATAACACTCACTGTGTAAGTACGCGCTAATATGACGCTCAGTTGAATCGTAAGGTCTGAAATTATGTAATAAATACATATCTACTTACTTTCATTGGTTTCCCAGACTTATAATACCATAGAAAACGTTAGAGGCTCAGACCACCTACAGAGAACATGGTGCCAGGTGTGACCAAGGCATACCTGTTTAAGGCAATTATGGACCCCAGGGAACAATTTCTTTGTGACTGACCATTGTTTCTGACCAAAAGCGAAAGTTTTAGCAAAAAAAATTTGGGTCCAAAAATGGTCAGGATTGGGGGGTACCATTGGTGAGAAAGTGGTCGGGACGGGGCGGGTTAAAATACTGTCACCTCAACAGGCTAAGAGTTTATGCATACTGCTGTCGAATATGGATATTATATCAGCTATGATAAGAACTTACTGTATTATATTTCATATGACGATGGTCATAACAGCACACCTTTATAGTCCATTCATCAAACGAATGACTTAGTTACACATTACAAGGAAAATTGATTGTGAGCGGTGCTGCTTATGTGTGAGGTCACACATTTACACGCTCATCGATTATTCACCGAACATTATCTCACATTATAGCAAGATGAAGACACCACCTCTCCATCACAGTATGCAAAACCTTCCAGTCATTTTAAGCACAATTGCTATTGATTCATGAATTGTTGGGACATTTATATAACTATTGCCTGTGATATTACTTACGTGACTGGTAAATGCAACATAACGAACATGAAATTATCATTACAGGCTGGAACAGTTTTTTTTTTTTTGATCCCACGAACCAAGACTCGAGGAAGTATTCCGCCTCAACGAACGAGTTTCAGCCTCCAACATCTACAGTTCCTATCTCTCCTACTTAATTTAAATTACTATCCGCCCAATGACTATACCTGTAACGATTAATGGCATAACTTATCTAATCATGTCTCAGATCAAGAATGGTATTTCAATACGGTTAATCGAGACCGGCCCAGGACTTGCGAAATGCAAAACGAACAGCCGGACACCAGCATCTGTTTTTCTACTGGTCACACGACGGTTCTTCCTCTCAATATTCAGTAGACAATTTTGAGCCATGGGTTTATCATGTAATAATGAAAACTAATACGTTTATAAATATGTAATATATGTAAAGATGCGGTCGTTTAGGTTATTTTACTTGTTTTCAGTACTCGCATTATCCAATACTTTCAAGAAGTTCCTTTGAAGTTATATCGGCTAAAAATTGTCTCCTGAATATTGGGATGAACTCTGACGGAGGGTCACTACGGACGAAGAGAGTTGATGATCCGAACTTTCGTCGAGCATGTACACACGAACAAACAGATACACTGTTGCCAGCACCCGTTAACCACCTCTCGCGGCTAGGTGGCTTAGGTGGAAAGTTGGGCAACTGTACATGAGTGGCAAGCTTAGCGGTTTCCTGTAACCCCGGAAACCAATTATAACGTTGGGTGGTAACCATATAATCAAATAATAGGATGATGTTGAGTCTACTATGGTGCCCTTGTTAATTGGGTGGAGAGACGCACACACGAAGTCCACCGAGGAACCATGCCTCTACACTCTTCCCTGCACCTCGCTGTGGAAAGGAGCTGTCTACTGTAAGGGAACATCGGTCCACAGCATGGGACGGCCCCGCAGAGTCGGTTGCTTGCATGTGGTTGATGGGTCTGCTCGGCAACACAGACTGGAGTTACTCAACAACTACAACGATTCCAAATGACCCTTCGCTATGTACTCATCACTTCTATCTTTCCATTTCACTTTATCACCTGATATTAACTGTACAGGAGGCATGACCATAAAAAGCAACAGGTCTGTGGGAGTTTCGTTGATCTCGCACAGATGTTAATCGCCTTTGATTGTCATCTTACTTTTGGCATCATTACCCTTTAATTGCTACACCCCGTATACTCTCAGTACGCCCTCTATCAAGTGCAGCCATCCGGCATGCCCATCCCTTGACTGCACACTACAGACTTTTCATATTATTTTCACTGTCCCAACACCACTTGTTCATTTATGGACGACTGGCGACTGGCTTATTGAAAAGGCTGTGTTACAGTAACTTCAATGCCCACAAAGAAAGTGATCCGCCTAAAGGTGGTCTCTGCTCGATGTCAAAAGACCAGAATTGAGTAATAACTCGGGATCCAGTGGCCCGATTGGACTGGTAATTGTTTTATTCTTCAAGTTAGAGCATTTTGGCCGTTCCTTGCTCTAACAAAAATTGTGCTACAATGCGCCGGTTTAGCTGTGTTACGGTAACAAATGGACAAACCAACAAACATACAGAGATGGGATCATTATAATATAGATGCAGAAATGTAATTATGGAATACTGGTTATAAATACCTGGGCCACTGTTTACGTAGTCTGTGATTTATTTTTGCTAATTTCAGACGACTGACATCTTAATACTGTGTCGGGAATCGACTTTTCCTGTCATAACTGGTTTCCTTCATCATAATTTCAGACGATTTTATTCTGCCCAATGGAACCACCTCGAAACTAAAGAGTTAAGGTTTTGTCACAACTAAAAGGTGTCTTTAACGTGGGTAATGTGTCACCATTCACACCAGGTTACCCATTTTTGTTATGACTGGTGCTGTATCTTGTAATAGGGAAGTTCCACTGGCTTCTAGGAGGCAAACTTGGTCATCTTAGTGTATGACAGCTCACCTATTCGATCCTCAGAACATTTTTTTCACACCACAGCTCGCTAATCAGTCTCAGAGCATTTACTCTTTTTATCTTCGCTTGAAAATGAAGAGTGAAAATGCTGAAATGGCAAAACTATATTGTTTGTAGTGCCACAATATACAATACAGAGCACTGAGAGCAGGTTAAGGAGACTGAATAATTTACTGTAAAATGCAAATACGTGCTTCCATACACTGTGTCCCGAGAATTAGAACACACACACACACACACACACACACACACACACACACACACACACACACACACACACACACACAGATAGATAGATGAATACACGGACAAACGAGAGAGAGAGAGAGAGAGAGAGAGAGAGAGAGAGAGAGAGAGAATTACGCCACACAAGGGAAGAAGGAGGAGCAACCACAACTGGGTCATTACAAACCTAAGGAATGAAGCACAGAAAGAGGATGGAAGTATGAGGAACGTCTCCCTTTCCTACTTTTCTTCTCCACTGTCTATGTCCTCCTCTTCTCCTTCCTCCTCTTCCTCCTCTCCCCCCCCCTCTCTTCCTAAAACTACTCCCACGACAGATAGCGCTTATCTGTAATCTCCCCTATCAGACCAGTCCAGCTGCATTTGGGTTCTTATCCTGCTCTTGTCAAAATAAAGACCTTAAGCGGGTGGGGGTGAGACCTGGGCTGGGTTGGGTGTCCTGCTGCCGTGACAGTCTGATGGGGGGCAGCTCACGGGCTTACTAGTATCCAACATAGAGAATACAGGACTAACATTTCTTATAATATTTGATGATTCTCAGTTTATGTGTATACAAAGATCGTCTCTCACAACAGATGAGATAGTATTAAGATTTATGTGGTTTACTTTTGCTGAATCAAAGTCTCCTGCTCTACCTGTATTCCAGTTTTCTGGCCTGAAACTGATACGTGCTATGAATCGTGAGTCACAAGAAAGTACATAGAATCATCGTTGCCGCATAATAATAATAAGTACAACAACAATACTCCTCCTCCTCCTCCTATCACTACTGCTACTACTTCTACCATTGCTACTACTACTATACTACTACTACTACTACTACTAGTACTACTACTACTGCTGCTACTACTACTACTAGTAATAATAATAATAACCCTTCCCCGGCAGTCATTTTAGAGCCGACGTATAAACACAACAGGATATCTAGTCAAAAATGTCACATATCAAATTTGGAGTAAATCGGGTGAAAACTGACAATTTTAGGCCCGATCCACCTGACACTGACCCTCCTACCGCTTACAAGGGGGTGACCCCCCTGATGTAATGAGGCATTTTATAGGATGCAGATTTGAAAGATGTACCTTTACGTTTTGGTTTCATTCGATATGACGAATATGAAAGGAGTTATGGGGAAAAAACTATTTTTCTTTTATATTTTTTGGGCCTACACCTTGGGCTTTGGTCCAATTTGGCACAAAATTTAATCAGGTGATCAAAAGGTCATAGCCCATCATCTCTGTAATTTTAGTCAAAATTGCACCATAGTTTTCGCATAAAGTTAACAGACAGACAAACAGACAGACAAACCCAGTGAAAACAATACCCATCCTTGAGCTCCTCCAGGGAGGGGACGGGTAATAATAATAATAATAATAATAATAATAATAATGATAATGATGATGATGATGATGATAATAATAATAATAATAATAATAATAATAATAATAATAATATCACCAATCATTAATCAATCATCAATCGTCATCATTATCATCACCGTTATCATTATTATTTTCATTATTACTATTATTATTATTATTATTATCATCATTATTATTATTATTATCATCATCATCATCATCCGGACCTCCTTTCCCACCCAAAGGCAGGGTGAGGAGTCGCAATGTCCAGACAGCACAAACTAGCCCAATCCAAATAGGCCACACTTCCATTCACTCATCATTCAAGCCCCCAGAATCCTGGCTCTACCGGATACACCAAAAACATTCACCAAATTCTGCAGCGTCACACAAACGTATCCGATTGAGTCAATCCGGATGCTGTTATGCTCACAAGGGGTGCCAAAATCCCTGATCATGCACTTCTCCTCACAGCGTTCATCCAGCTAGCTCAGTCTCTTGTCAGTTCCCTAGCCTCACCGACTTCCAAACCTCTCTTCCTCAAACACTCATCCACCATATCTCTCCACCTTCTCCTTGGCCTACCTCGCCTCCTCCCTCCTTCAAATTCGCTCAGGTATACCTTTTTCACCACTGTATTGTTATCCATTCTTTCCACATGACCATACCATCTCAGTACACGAAGAAAGAAGAGAGAACCTGTATTTTTTACACAGGAAAAATCATCAGAGAAATTACCAATATGCCGGGAATCGAACCCGAGACTCTCAGGTGAGAGCCAGGCAGCATACCACTACACCACGACCAGGTAAAAGTTAACTCACGTTGTCACAATCTTGTAACCAACGTCCCTCCGCCCCCCACTGTGGGCATGAAGAGGATGAGTTAACCCCCTGGCACTCGGGCAAGTAGATGCTTTTAATCTATCCCAAACACTTACGGCCCGAGTGCCAGGGGGTTAACTCATCCTCTTCATGCCCACAGTGGGGGCGGAGGGACGTTGGTTACAAGATTGTGACAACGTGAGTTAACTTTTACCTGGTCGTGGTGTAGTGGTATGCTGCCTGGCTCTCACCTGAGAGTCTCGGGTTCGATTCCCGGCATATTGGTAATTTCTCTGATGATCTCAGTACACTCTCTTCGACTCTGGTGTCCACCGACTTCCTCACTCCACACCTTTCCCGAATCACACTATTTTGTATCCTCTCCATCCTCTGTACTCCACGTACATTCCTCAACAGTCCCATCTCCATTGCTCTTACTCTTGACTTTTCATTTTCATGCCAAACCATAGTCTCACATGCATATGTTAAAGTTGGCACTAACACTCCCTCATGTAAGCCTCGTGCAGCTGCAGCACTCAAGCCTCTGTTTCTTATCAAGGCCTTCATTGCACCAGCTACTTTTCTTCCTTGTGTCACTCTACTGTCAACTTCTTTTGCACATTTTCCTCTCTTTTCTATCATTGTACCCAAGTATTTGAACTCTCTCACCAATTACAGTCTCTCTCCATTCACTGTGACATCACACTGGGAGTCACCTTCTCTCTCAATAACCATCACTTTACTCTTCTCTACATTTACTGTCAAGGCACGACGCTCACATACATCAGCAAAATTCTGCACTAGCCTGCAATGTTCTTGTCCGGTACTTGCAAGCAGTACTGCATCATCAGCATACAACAAATTTGAGATATTCCAATTATCACTATTCATTACAAACGCCATCCCTCTTTCCATTACTCGTGTTTTTCTCTTATCACCCCATCCATATATATATTGAACAACCATGGGGAAATCATACAACCTTGTCGCACATCCACACCGAACGTGAACCATTCACTTAGATGCCCATTAACTCTTGACAACACCTAGCAGCTTACCATCTACACCATACATGCGCAAAACCTTCCACAATCCCTCTCTGTCTACTTTGTCGTATGCTTTTTCCAGATCCATGAATGCCATAAACACCTTATGGTCCTTCTCACAAGCCTTCTTTGCTATCTGTCTCACTGCAAATACTTGATCCACACATCCTGTGCCACTCCTAAAGCAACCCTGTTCATCACTCACTAGGACTTCTGATATCTCTCTTACGTTCTCTATAATAATTCTTCCATATACCTTCCCTACCATACTCAATAAACTTATGCCACGATCATTTTTGCACTCACTTCACTCACCTTTATTTTTGTACAGGGGTACAATCACAGCATTATTCCACTCTGCAGGCACAGTTTCACGCATCCATGCCTTCTTACATACTGTATCTCCAAGTAGCACTTTATGCCACTCTCTCCACTACACTGAAGCATCTCTGCATACACCTTATCAACCCCAGCTGCTTTCCCATTTTTCAGCCGTTTCACAGTGCTCTTTACCTGTGCGAGTGTCACGTTTCCTGGCACTGCATGCCATCTCTGCACACCCCAAAAACCAATCATGTTTACAGCCTCTCTGCTCCCTCTCTTCCCATTCATCATGCTTTCAAAATGTTCTTTCCATCTGGTCCGTACTTCATCTTCATGGGTTAGTAACCTACCACCTGCATCCTTCACACCATCACATTTCTTTCTGCTTTCACTTCCACTTTTCCGCACCTCTTTCCAGAAGAACTTCCTATTTTCAGAGTAGTTCGCATTCATATTTCTTCCCAGATCATCATTTATCATCTTTCTTTTCCCTCTTCACTAGTCTCTTTACGTGCTTCTTGCTCTCGATATACTCAGTTCTTATTTCAACTGAACCCCTATCCTGTAACCACTTTAGCCACTTCTTCCTCTTTTCCTCCACCGCTCTCTTAACCTCCTCATCCCACCATGCCGTACCCTTCTTTTTTTGTTGATACGCTTGCCACACCACACACCACTTTATCATTCCTAACCGAGCAATCCCTGTATGCATTCCACAGCTGTCCAGATCCAATTAATTCCAGTTCACTGATTCTAACTCGTCCTCTACTTTGGTCCTGTAATCATCTGCCATTTCTTTGATCCTCAGCTTCTCAGCTTTCAGTCTTATTATTACTGATAATAATAATAATAATAATAATAATTATTATTATTATCATTATGTGTATGTGTGTGTGTGTGTGTGTGTGTGTGTGTGTGTGTGTGTGTGTGAGAGAGAGAGAGAGAGAGAGAGAGAGAGGAAGTATACTCATGATCTCCTGCAACTTAGTAGTACAGTCATGAACACTAATTAAGGGACAGGCTAGTCTGTCACTAAAGGTCAGGTTAATCGTACACGTCCACCCCCCAGCTCCCCCTCCTTACCCCCACCAAATCACTGATTTGTCAGGTGGATGGATCGGATGTCTGAAGCTTCATTCACTCTCACGTCTTGCCGCATGTAATATTACTTTCATTTATTCAGGTATTAGGTGTATTATTACGTGCACAGATCCACCTTCTGTTCCAATTATATTGAAGTTTTAGCAGATTTCAATGGAATGATCCTTCTGTATAGTCTGGTTTGCAAATATTTATCCAACGTCTTCTAAACAATCTACTATAATCCCAGTAACAGCGACGAGTTATTTGATTACGAGCCATGTAAGTCCCTCTCCTGCCTTGTCATCTTGGGAGCCACATATTCAGCCACCCACTCATCCACCTGCCCACTCGTCCACTTACCCACTCATCCACCTACCCACTCGTCCACCTACCCACTCATCCACCCACGCACTGTCCCGTCTAACACAACCCACCGACCCCATCCTGGCCATTCACGTTGCCCAGCCACCTGGGCGGGTCCCACCCAGCCCACCAATCCTGAACATCCACCCTGCCCACCCACGAATGCCACCCACCACGCTCACTAAACAATGCCATCCAACACATCCACCCACTCCCCTGCCCACCCTGAACCCATCCAGCCCAGCCCACCAAACCAACCATGCACCCAGAGCACACAGACTAAGCAATCTTCTCAGCCACCCTGGCGAGCCACCGTGCCCACTAACCCTGGCAACCCACTCTGCCCACCCACACATTCCGAGACCCATGTTGCCCACCGACACCGGCCACTCATACTTCACACCCACGAACGCCACCCACTTTGCTCACCCAATAATACCGTCCATCACATCCACCCACCCAACCCTCCCACTGTACTCAAGCACCTCTCCAGGAAAACTCACCCACCCTGCCAACCCACCCCTCCCTGGGAATCCACCCATTCTATCCACCCACTGCCATCTCCGACCCACCCTCTTATCCACATTGCGGGGCACGGTGGCTCAGTGGTAGAGCATCGGAGTCGTGATCGGGGGATTGCGAGTTCAAGCCTCGCCCGGGACTGCCGTGCCGGGAGTGGTAGCGCTCTCCTGTAACCTAGCGGGGCTATATGGCCATAGTTGCCTAGCTCGGGGATTAAATCCCTTTATAACGTTATCCACATTGCCAAACACCCTTCTTACCCAATCCCATTCACGCCCACATCCCACCCACCCATTCGAACCCCACTCATCTACCAAACTCATCCCATCCAACCCTAACTAAGAGAGCCCTCTCTGACCACCCACCAATCCAGCCAATCAAGCCCAGCCCACCTCAAGCATCCACCCACCAACCCATCAACCCCAACAACCCACCCCAAGCCACTCCACACATCCCACCCAACCAACCCACCCCACCCTTACCATCTATTCTGCCCACCCAACCTGGCGATGCACCGAACTAGAGCATCCAGCATTCCAACCTCATCCACCCCATCCACCCAACCAACTGACTCCAACACACACACACACACACACACACACACACACACACACACACAGGCACACACATACGGACACATCGAACAAAGTAATATTTCGTTTGCGCTTGCATGTGTGTGTGTGTGTGTGTGTGTGTGTGTGTGTGTGTGTGTGTGTGTGTGTGTGTGTGTGTGTGTGTATGGAAGAATACCACAAAGGGATATCAGGAGAGTATGACTAGAGGAGAAGTTTTTTGATTTACAAATTTTATTGTGTAAGGTTTACATAATAAAAATTACACAAATGGCGCACCCCCTAGTAACACATACGTCGGGTGGATTGCCTTGATGGGTTGAACCATTGTAATAAACATATAAATAGATTAATAATCACAGATATAAAGTTACACGAATATAGTATGATTATATACACATTGTTTCTTAACAAGAAACAGGCAGTGGTAAATTTCCTATTATAAGATTGTGGAGATTGTGGTATGGTCACAGTGTAATGAGAGAGAGAGAGAGAGAGAGAGAGAGAGAGAGAGAGAGGAGAGGAATTGTGCTCAGCACCTTAGTGTGAGGGAAAGGGAAAGCAGCTTGTGTGGTCAAAGCTACAGGTTACAGTCAAGTGTGCTTGACATGCCACCTCTTATACCATGCAGGGTTAATTTCGCATTTCGATAAATCGACAGGCAGCTTATATAAACTTACCGGTACTAAAATTTAGGCTAATATATGATTTAATTTACAACAAAATGCAGACACTGGTAATATTAAAATCCAAAGTCGTAAGGGATGATCGGTGTGTGACACGTAAGACTGCTGGACCCTAGGCGAGAAGTAGTTTGGTTTATGCCCAAAATCCGACACACACACACACACACACACACACACACACACACACACACACACACACACACACACACACAGAAATCCACTTTTAAATTATGAATTATATAAAGCATACAGGAGAGGGTAGAAATCAACATAACTGTCGGTCATTGACTGCATACAACAGTGTTGCTTCCTTTGTAAGGTACGAATGGAAACATAGCGTGTGAAGGCTGTAGGAAGAGCTGAGACAGGCAAATGAAGTGACAAGACGAGGCAGAGGAGTGGGAAAGGAAGGTGGGTGAGTGGGGAGGATGGAGGATGGAGGAAGTGTCCAATATTGTTTTAATGGCAGCTTGCACAGTTTCCTGGCTCTCGTATCTTAAAAAAAAAAAAAAAAAAAAAAAAATTGTAGCTATGTTGTGGATGTGTTTCCATTAGGATTTCATGATATGCTATCTAATAGGCAGTAGTATTAATGAAAAAATATTTCAGTAAAATATTAAATATTATAATTATACAAATATCTCTATTGCTCACTGTTCATACTGTTGAATGAGTGTATAGTGAACCATTAGACAGAAATTCGTATGACTTAGGATTGTGTGTTATGAATAATGATGGATTATGAGAGATGCTGGTCTATGAGTGATGGTGGGTTATGAGAGATGCTGGTCTATGAGTAATGGTGGGTTATGAGAAATGCTGGTCTATGAGTGATGGTGGGTTATTAGTGATGGTGGGTTATTAGTGATAGTGGGTTATGGGTGATGGTGGGTTATTAGTAATGGTGGGTTATGGGAGATGGTGGATTATGGGTGATGGTGGGTTATGAGTGATGGTGGATTATGAGTGATAGTGGGTTATGAGAGATGGGAGTGATGAGAGATGGAATGTTATGAGTGATGCTGGGTTATGAGAGATGGGGGTTATTAGAGACGGTGGGTTATGAGTGATGATGGGCTATGAGTGATGTTGGATTATAGTGAGTGATGATGGGCTATGAGTGATGATGGGCTATGGTGAGTGATGATGGGCTATCAGTGATGATGGGTTATGAGTGATGTTGATCTGTGAGTGGTATGGGCTATGAGTGATGATGGGCTATGATGATTGATGATGGGCTATGAGTGATGATGGGCCATGATGAGTGATGATGGACTATGGTGAGTGATGATGGACTATGAGTGATGATGGACTATGGTGAGTGATGATGGACTATTGATGATGGGCTATAGTGAGTGATGATGAACTATGAGTGATGATGGACTATGAATGATGATTGGCTATGGTGAGTGATGATGGACTATGAGTGATGATGGGCTATGGTGAGTGATGCTGGGCTATGAGTGATGATGGACTATGATTGATGAGTGATGATGGGTTATGAGTGATGATCGGCTATGAGTGATGATGGGCTATAGTGAGTGATGATGGCTTATAGTGATGCTGGACAATGAAAGATGATGGGCTGTGGTGAGTGATGATGGGCTATGAGTGATAATGGACAATGAGTGATGATGGCTTAAGAGTGAAGATGGGCTATTGTGAGTGATGAAGGGCTATGAGTGATGATGGGTTATGAGTGATTATGGGCTATGAGTGATGATAGGCTATGATGAGTGATGGGCTATGAGTGAAGCTGATCTATGAGTGGTATGGGCAGTGAGTGACAACCAACAAACACACCCCGTCGCATCCCGGATCACAGCCAGTCTCCCGTTCCGTGATTCGTGATGCACCCAGGTTCCGGGCCCCAGATGACACACCTCCTCACTTCCCAGAAGGATCAAGCCTTCCCCGTTCCGCGACCATCCAGCAAGCAATCCAACCCAACCAGTCAATCAAATCTATCAATCAATCAGAAACCAACGGACCAACACACACCGTCACATCCCGGATCACAGCCAGTCTCCCGTTCCGTGATTCGTGATGCACCCAGGTTCCGGGCCCCAGATGACACCCCTCCTCACTTCCCAGAAGGATCAAGCCTTCCCCGTTCCGCGACCATCCAGCAAGCAATCCAACCCAACCAGTCGATCCAATCAATCAGCTAACGAGACAACCAACCCCGTCACATCCCGGATCACAGCCAGTCTCCCGTTCCATGATTTGTGGTACACCCAGGTTCCGGGCCCCTGATGACACCCCTCCTCACTTCCCAGAGCGATCAAGCTTTCCCCGTTCCGCGACCATCCAGCAACCAACCCAAGGAAGCAATCAACTAACCAAGGCAATCAACCCGACAACCAAGCCAGACAAGGAACCAACCTACACACCCCGTCGCATCCCGGATCACAGCCAGTCTCCCGTTTCGTGATTCATGATGCACCCAGGTCCCGGACCCCAGATGACACCATTCCTCACTTCCCAGAAGGATCAAGCCTTCCCTGTTCCGCGACCATCCAGCAACAATGCCAAGCAACTAGCCAAATCAAGCAAGCAATCAACTAACCAACACAATCAACTAATCAAGCCAGACAGTCAACCAACCAACACACCCCGTCGCATCCCGGATCACAGCCTGTCTCCTGTTCCGTGATTCTTGACGCACCCAGGTCCCGGACCCCAGATGACACCCCTCCTCACTTCCCAGAAGGATCAAGCCTTCCCCGTTCCGCGACCATCCAGCAACCAACACAGCCAACCAAGACAACGAACCAACCAAGCCAACCACATGCCAAGACAAGCAACCAGACAAACAAACCAACGAAGCCTGCACAGACCTTCCTCCAACTCTAATCCTCGAGTTGTCAGGCCGCCCAGCTCTTTCCTTGTACGGATACAGTTGGCTTCACCTGTGCGGGGTGGACTCGATCTCACCCGCCACGGTTGGATCAGCACAACCTTACCGACCCGGCCGTCATAGCCGGGCGAGGGATACAATTTTGGAACTTCTACTGTACAATCCGGACCGAGTTTATTCAGTCTCAGTATAACTTTACACTGAATTTACGTTTAATGTTGTTTGATGAAGATAAACGCGTGTTACATAGAAAAAAAAACGGTACATTGAAAAAAAACAACAATATCAAGTTGTCGCCGACTGCACATCACTCAAACCGGATTTACAGCCCGAGAATTAAAAAAAATCAATAATTTGGTTGAGATGTATAGTATAAAACTTTCGGTTACGCTACCGTGTTCGGAAAGGCTTTGTATATGAGATTAATGGAAATAATCTGTAAAAATTACTCGGTATAAAGTGATAATAACATTGGTAAAAATCGGTGCAAAAAAGTTTTCTTAAATCTCCGATTGTACTTCTACTTCGTGTGTGTGTGTGTGTGTGTGTGTGTGTGTGTGTGTGTGTGTGTGTGTGTGTGTGTGTGTGTGTGTGTGTGTGTGTGTGTGTGTGTGTGTGTGTGTGTGTGTGTGTGTGTGTGTGTGTGTGGACTGGAGATTTGACATTACTGTTGTAATATTTCTTCGTTGGATGTTACAAAACACATAAAGTAGTGATTAAAGTTATAATGGAGAAATAAAAAAAGCAGTGAAGTAGAAAGGGACAAGCATAATGAAAAACAGGGAAAGGAGAGGAAAGGAGGTAAGATGACGCGAATGTTTGGGTAAGACTAATTTTAGTCCCATTGTAATATATATACTGTGCACTGGAGACCTCTTGTTCGACATACCTGCACTGTCAAAATGCAATACGATGACATTTCGGATAATTATCCTATAAATAACATTTAAAAGAATATAAAGTCGTAGAAAGCAACATAGCTGGCTGAGAATGAGGTATTTAAGAGACGCCAAAGCTTACCAGACGACGATCCCGGGTCACTGTTATTCCACGTAGCAACTGTGTGAGGAACCTTCAACTGGGTTGTTACGTAGTATAAAATATCCAACTGTGTCTACGTATTGAGCAAGTCTTTGAACCCAGAATGACGTAAATCATTATTTAAATAGTTATGTAACATACAATGCATAAACACTTTCCCATATTATATACGATTATGTGTTATATAAATATTACAATATACATAATTATATAGCCGTATTGTTGTTTGTACATGGGTTGTTCTTCCCTACTATCCATTTCAGAGGCGGAGTTGCGCTGTTTATCGCAAATATCTCCTAAACGAATCGTTGGATCAGTATGGTATTTCAACACACTACTTTTGACATCCGGGCCTAATTTATGACCCTTAAACCATATTGCTATTTATGTTATGTGAGGAGTTTACTCGTGAAAAATAACAGAAAGTCGACTAGTCATGTTGACGCATTCGAAGGAAAGTGTTGCCCCCCCAACACCCTCCCAAACTATTCCTTAACTACCCCTACTTCTCCCCCTTCTCGTCCTCGTTATCCCTCCTATTCTCCCCGAGCTCCTCGCCTCCTTCATCACTCTTGTCCCTCCCTCATTATCCCAGCACTGTATTATAATGTAAGAATGTCATGTAGTTGTAGACGTATTGATATGATTATTTGCAATGGATGCAAGTCGTATTTCGCGTAGAAAGTACTGTACATCAGGATCATTACGTACATGTAATAGAAGCTATGCCTATATGTTTGCAGTGTTTATGGTCAATCATTGAAATTCAGGAACTACAAATTGTATCACTTGTTGCCTGAACCTTCTCGGAGAAGTTATTACTATTATTACAATACTGTGTATTCATCCTAAAATGTGAACATGGTCCAGTTGATATATATTGTTTTACCTGTCTCTATTTATATTATTACAAAATTATAAACTCCATTGCTCTATTGTATATGATGCGTGATATTCATTAATATATACATACATACATCGTCATTTTATTGTAAATACTATTACATACATTCCATTACATTTATTAAGTTGGAGCAATATATCATATTGTAGGAATAAAACTATGTAAACAATATAACAAAATTTATTCAACATCACTTTCAAAGAAGACGTCATCATCATCATCATCACTGGCGATGTTGATAATAATGGGTTCCACTCCCTCGTGTATGTTGTCAGTCTTCCAGTATTCTTCTTCAAATTTGTGGGAGTGCTGAACAGCCCCCGTCCACACGTCCTTGTGTACCATATACCTGGCTTCCTCCAATCTATCCTGTAGGTCCGTCCGGGTAAACCGTTGTAGTGTGGAGCGCACATGGCGGTTCATACAGCCCCATACTTGCTCGATGGCGTTGAGTTCTGGGTGGCCAGGTGGCAACCGTATGACCTCGTGGCCCCACATACGGATGGTGTTGTCGATTTTATACTGGGGTTGTGGGCGGTTCTGCTGGCAAAGGAGCAGCAACTCAGGGCGAGTGGCAGCAGGTGGGATGGAAATTTTGTGCTGCTCCAGCCATCTGATGAGGTCCGCCTTCCTGGTGGCTGTGGTAGGGCATCGACTCTCCTCTGTTAGCTGACTGTGGTAAGGTGCATTGTCCAGTACAAGCACCGATGGGTTTGGCAGTGACGGAAGGAGCTGCGTTGTTAGCCATCGCTGGAACAGTTCTCCGTTTATTCCCCATGATAGTCACCCTGGTTACTTTTGGCTGGGTAGCACAGGTAGGAACCGTCAACAAAACCTTCGTCCGTGCCAGCTGCGACCAACACAAATCGCTCCCCTTCACCAGGTGGTACCTGACGACTGTAGGTGGTGCTGATGGGAGCCTGAGTGGTATCCACCCACTCCCTACTGTGGCCCATCCTGGTGGTAAACCATGTCTCATCCACATACACCACCGTTCTTCCCTCCTTCCGGTGGCGTTGTAGAGCCCGGAGAGCGGCTATCCGACGACACACCACCTCCAGCGATTCCTTCCTCACATACATCTTGCGTTGTGACACTCTGTATCGGAATCCCATGGTGTGCATGATCCGCCAAACTGTTGTTTCAGAGGTATCCTCGGGGATAATACCAGCTGTTTTCAGATCAGCTGATATGACACTGAGTGTGAAATGTTGTCTTTCTGAAAACTTTCTGTGGATGTGGCGGCGTATTGCACCGACAGTAAAGTTGTCGAAGCATCCCGTGTAGGTTGTGGACGGTGGTGCTGGTGTGGAAGGGGAGGATGTGGCGGCTTTGCTGACAATGCTCCTCACTGTTGACACACTCGTGCCCCTGATGTTCGCAACTCGCTCGTAAGGCCTGTGTGCATAAAGATCAGTGTTGTTATATTTTGCATTTCTTCTATAATATGACATTGCGACATAATACAGTCTGCCTTACTGTTATATATGTTAAGAAACGTGTACACATAACATAAAACAGAAAAAAATTTGATATAGATAGCAAGTTCACTTACAAAGGAAAGTCCATTACATCAATACTCGCATAATGCAAAATATGGTAGGTTATTATAGACATAAAAGACTCGAAGGAAAAGGGTCTTGTGGCTCATTCTTTACCCACAGCCTTATGAACCAGCAGCATCTTACTTTGCTTTCACAGCCAGAGACCTCGTTCTCCCCTATAAATAATTGACTCCAAGATAATTGGTATAATTGTTATCCATGAGATCATTATGATTTTTTTGTCAGTGATTTTGCCAACATTATTATACACTTATATAGCAACAGTACCGATTGAATATTTTTGGTGTAATTTTTACTTTTTATACCATTGTCTAGCAAATGCTCGAAGAAAATAAAGTGAAGTGGGTGGTTATTATGCCCGCCGTATTCAAAGAAATACAGCACATATACTATAAACATGGACAAAACTATGTACTCACCTATTCAAACTTATGTAAGTTCGACCACGGGTGCTTTCCCTCTTGAACAAAGTGGCAAGACGAATGATAAAAGCTGTCCTGCATCCACGGGGGCAACGGGAAGACATTGTAGATACTGTTGTTAGTGGGCGTGCCTCAACAGTCAATGATCTATCCCCTGTACCTGCTGATGTCATAACCTCGGGAAGGGGAAGGGGGGGTACCTCAGAGAGGGGGGAAGTGATACGGGAGACTGAGGATATTCAATGAAAGCATAAATTGCTTATTAAAAATAAAAGATGAAAAAATAAAGCAACCATGAACGATTTTATTTGGTTGCCCAAAAACAAAACTGACTTCAAATTTTTGGTAACCGTAGATACATCGGTAATGATACGGCCATAACAACGTAATTAGCCAATGATTTTATGGTCGTTTGACCCACTCTGGTTTTCATGGCCACACACAACAGTAGGTAACTGTGTTAAATAATAGTACTAATGTATGATAAGTATATACATACTGTCATATTCAAATATTATGTATGCAATTAGAATGAAAAAAGAAAACGGAAGTGCAAAGATGGGAGAGGGATGGTGTGACTGGGAGTGAAGAGGAAAACGGGGAGGGGGTGAACGCGATATTGGGGGGTAGGGAAGGAATGGTCAGAGGGTTGTTCAGGGTGTTAGTGGAGGAGCTACCCCACACAGTCGCACTCGTCCGATTTTGTATAACACCTTAGATTTGATGACTGGATTAGGCTTAATATCCTTCAGTAAACTCCTAAAGTAACATATGTAGCAGTATGGTTTAAGGGTCATAAATTAGGCCCGGATGTCAAAAGTACTGTGTTGAAATATCATACTGATCCAACGATTCGCTTAGGAGATATTTGCGAAAAACAGCGCAACTCCGCCTCTGAAATGGATAGTAGTAACTTGTTTTGCATGTTGCGCCTCATTATTCTCTAGTATGTTAAATATTTCCCTTTGCTATCGACATGGTGCTGAAAAGGAGTGACTTTACGCAGTAGAACCGATATAACCGGTTTTAAAAGCTCTCAACTCCCTCCATATCCCCCGAAAGGAGGATGGTGAACTGCAAGAAAAAAACAGTTTCAACCTACACTGTGCCTGGTTCCCGGCCAAGTGAGCTTTTGTGGCTACAGCAACAGCAACACAAACGACAGCAAACCTACTACTGTTACTAGCCTACTGTCAACATGTCACCAGTAATATAAAACGGGAGGCCAATGTGTAACAGAAAAATTACCAGTAAAGAATAAACGTTATCAACTGTCCTTTGCAAACGACAACATTGCTCCCATACGCCATGGTCGGGCCGGTGCTGTCCCTCTCGTTATGGTGTGGGGCGGCGGTCAGCACAACACAGTCACGTAATTTTAACATTGCTCTAGTTTTATCCAGGCATTTTTTTTCCTAGCTTAACGAAACCTTGTTGACATTGACTGGTTTAATAAAGATTTATTAAAACATGTAACACGTGAGTTCTTTCTTAAATCGTCTAGAAGGAACAAAAATAATGACGTTATTAACATCACAAACAGTATGCAAGAGAACATCAAGGCACACTATGCAGATTTCATTACTTATGAAGATATGAAGTCTAAACCCCAATCCAAAGAGAACACTGCTTAAAAAAACTCATGAATTTTTTTTCTTATATATGCACCCAACTCCTACCCACAAGAATCATACATAATCTTATAAACAATGAGTTTCGAATCATCCTACTACAACTAGGTCACAAAAACTTACTGCAGCCAAAACCTATATGGTTAGCTTTCTCAACACAGGAAAGTTAATTATATAAACCAAGCGTATCCAAAAGATTAAATCTATCAATATGAGTACAGTGAAATCGACCACATAAACCCAGCGCCAACAAATAATTAGCTTCTTTTAATCGGTGGCGTATTGAAGTCAGGCCAGCCAGAGACGCCATAGCAAGGCATCTGGTTACTCTGTAGTGGGGGTGGGGGCGGCCATCACCCAGCACACGTTGCTTTATTTATTTATTTACTTTTTTAGGGTACTTATTTTATGCGAGTTTGTCCTTCATCTTTATTGCTTTCATTCCAATGACTTATTATAACTGACTTGTTTTGTATATTACATATTACTTGTTTTGCATATTACACCTTCATTTCCCCGACTATGCTATGTATGTCCATCACCAACACCGCCTCAATCAATAACGTTGTTGCTGCGTCCCCAGGCTTATCTGAAACTTGAGCCCAGTGGATTGCATCCTTATGCTGCCTTCTTCAGTCCATCATTTTTTCTGGGAACAGGGAAGTAGTTGAGGAATGTGTGTATAACCAGGCAGTTGAGCCACCCGGTTATATCAGCGCCACCAAATGAAGGCGTCCCTCTCCAGCACAAATAGTTAAGTACAAAGGATAATTAGTGTAACAGGCAGATATATATGGCAGAAGAGTTGTTACCAATGCCTCTAAGTCAACGAAAATAAGACACCGTCGAGGTGAAAATCAAGAGGAAGGATAATATACAAGAAAACAATTAAGACAAATATATAACTGAAGGACTAGGACTAGCCTTAGTGGGCCACCCCTTCACAACGACGACGTCTTGCTGCCTTCAGACGATTTTATTCAGCTCTGCAATAGGTTAAAACAATCCCTCTTATCCCCGTTCACCTCCTGATGTCTCCCGCTCGCCTTCCCACGCGCTAAACAACGTGACCCCGTGCTAAGAAAAGGACAGTTATCTAAGGCGTTATGTAGCGACGAGGATAACAGCGAAGGAGAGCAAAACACGTACCAAACAATAACTAAATAAAATAAATAAGATATAGACAGGCAGAAAAATACAGATAGATGATTCATAAACAGAGAGAAATATAGACAGGTAGAAAGATAGAGAAAATAAAAACCTTCACCGTGAAGTGTGTTGTGGTGGCCGTCCCTCACCACCACGAGGGAATATCCGACAACACTGCCACGGCGTCTCTGGCAACCAGAACCTAGTGAGTTAACGCTGTCATTATGCTCTGGCCGGTCAGACTCTTGGACAAATTCTGTTTGCCTTCTTCCAGTTTAACCAGCTGTATGATAAACTTGGGAACCTGGATATAATGTCAGTGTTATGAGTCTTATTCCAGGCGAAGATTGTGACTTAGAAAAACGTGTCGCACATACGCATTGATTATGGAAGTAGCATAAGAGGCTTCGTAGCATCTCGTCCTTACCGATTTATTCTGCACACAGCACCTCAGTATCCTCTTGCATGTTATACATGCAAACCATGTTCGCATAAAAAAGATATAAACAGCATACAAAGGAGTATTAAGGTATCATGTGCAAAATAAATCGATTACGAAGTGGTGCTACGACGCCATTTATAATATCGTCCTAAGACTTCTTTCTCTTCTTTCAGTATAAATTCGTGCTTAAAATTCTTGTTGTCCCTACTTTACGTATCATTATGGTGTTGAGGAGGGACGCCTTCATGTGGTGGCACAGATATAACTTGGTGGCTCCGCTGCCCGGTGCTACAAACGTCCCTCAGTTCCCTCCCTAGTGCCCAATAGAAGGCTGGTGGACTGCAAGAGGACAGCTTCCGCCTGTACATCACGGGAGTCACTGGACAGATAAACCTGGGGCTACAGCAACAACAACAACAACAACAACAACTACTACTACTACTACTACTAGTACTACTACTAGCACTTCTGCTGCTGCTACAATCACCACTGCACTATTACTGCTACAACCACAACTGCACTACTACTACTACTACTACTACTGTTACTACTACTACAATATTACAACAAGAACAACTACTACATTTGCTACTACTACTACTATTATTACTATATTGCAATAACTGCAACACCTAGTACTCTACTACTACTACTACTACCAATGCTACTACTATTACTACCACCAACACCATCACCACCGCTACTACTGATACAGCTACTACTACTGCAATTACACTACTACTTCTAACACCATACGACAACAACAACTATTACTACGACTACTACTACTATTACTACTACTATACAACAACAACAACAAGAACTACTACTACTACTACTACTGGTAATAATAGTATTCACTACACGGTACTTAACTTGTTTTAATACACTAGTAAATTTATAGTTTTTACTTAACTAATATTTTCATAAGTATAGACAACTGTTTAGATATACTGGTAGGCCACCTGTATGTAGTTAGTCCTATGACACTACTGAGCCATCACCACCAGGTAATATCCAGCTTTGCCAAATAGTCTTTAATAATGAAATTGTTGCCCATTTCTATATGC
Source organism: Coenobita brevimanus (assembly GCF_032717465.1). NCBI lineage: Eukaryota > Metazoa > Arthropoda > Malacostraca > Decapoda > Coenobitidae > Coenobita > Coenobita brevimanus. The sequence continues at coordinate 8,319,566 of NC_136960.1, read as the reverse complement.
AGCCTCCCTTTCTCGGAACATCTCTTCTACGCTGAGTGAAAGCGTGATGCGATAGCAAGAACTAAACAATGTACATCACCGTACCGAAGGGGTTAAAGTGTGTGTGTGTGTGTGTGTGTGTGTGTGTGTGTGTGTGTGTGTGTGTGTGTGTGTGTGTGTGTGTGTGTGTGTGTGTGTGTGTGTGTGTGTGTGTGTGTGTGTGTGTGTGTGTGTGTGTGTGTCGGTTCGGACTTATTTCACCGACTGTCATGACTGGATGCAGCAGTGTGTACACTCTGGGGCAAAAATTGCTATGCTGCTCCCCAGCGTCAATATCACACGTGGGACATGTCTGTCACTTTTCTATATAATGCATCATCTCAATGATACTAATTTGGCGGTGGAGAAATATACCAAGCCTCTACCGTAGGATTATTAGCCAGTCAAAGAAAGTGAGAAGTAAAGGTGAAAATTAGTCTAACTTGTGTCCGCGACTGTACCTGATCTAAATTATAAGATACTCTCGTATCCTGCCCAGATATAATGATGTCTAAGATAAAGTTAATTTTAAGATAACGGAATGTTAAAAATTCAGTCTTGGGTTCTCAGTTTTTTGGAAAATAAAAAAAAAGAACTATTAATGGAGGACTTACATCATTTACCATGCTGATCGTACTTACGGATATGCACACCGAATACAAGCAAGGTTGCTGCCTGATATTTTTCACTGCAGAAATACCATTGCTTCCTAGAGCTGGGGTGTGTGGTACACTAACAAAAAATTAATCAGCATGTAGCTGAGACGATTAAACACATTTCTAGTAACATCATAACACTGCTGGTCTGTTGGATATAAATAACAGTTCCAAACACTTTGGCTTCAGCCAGTTTGCGGTGGGTGGGTTGTGAGGCTTTGGCTTGCCACCCAGCTGACGTTGGTTCGAGGCCTGCAGCCCCCCTGGCCCGGAACAGGGCGCAGCGCAGGACCAGGACCGACTGACCCCGTGACTGGCCTTCACCACGACCGTGACCACAACAGTGACTACGCTAATGATGCCTCAGGAAGAGTTAAGCTCCTTCGGGAGATACTGTGTTTGGGGTTCACAGTTTGCAAAACGTCCCCCTTCTGTAGCATCACCAGCCATGTCTAGTTAGTCGCCAGGATCGTATAAAGTCCTCACAAAGACTTTATGTCAGTTTTGCAAAAATTTTCCCTCTTGTTTCTGGTAATGATGATACTTAATAATAATCACAATAAATAGTGTTCTAGGTTAACGAATGTCTTAAATAGAGTTAATAGTGATAGTACCTAACGCCGAAAAAATAAATGCAATGTATTGTGTGTGTGTGTGTGTGTGTGTGTGTGTGTGTGTGTGTGTGTGTGTGTGTTTAATCATTCCACTTATTTAACTGTTAAGAGTCTGATATATTCTTTTTACTTTGGCCCAAAATCACTCTCTCTCCATCTTGAATGCTGATGTTGTACTAACAGACTAACACTTCAGTATGAGCAAGATCACAAATAATTGCTATGGGAAGAATGTGGAGCCGTGGCATTGTCTTAATTCCTGTCATTGAGCTACGCAAAATTAACTGCAAAGGGACGAAAGTCTGAAGCAAACTAAGATGAAAATTGTATAACTGTAGAAGTGAAGATATCATCATCATCATCATCATCTCTTTTCCCACCCCAAGGTGGGGAGAGGAAATGTTCTACGAGCCAAAAATAATCTAGTAGAATGAGATAGTAACCAAATTTTGTCCAGATGAATAAGCCATACTCATGCTCACTCACCATGCCAGCCCCCGGAATCCTGGCCCCACCTGAAACGTCAGATAGCTTCACACTCACCCATCTGTCAGAGTCAACTCCGACGACTGTCAAGTTAAAAAGTGGAGAATATATAATTACGAATAAAATGTCTTATACATAACTAAGGTTCAGCAAAGTTTATCAGTACTGTTCAGTATCCATTAAGCTTAAAATGTTGTAGTTTTTGTTGTAGCCTCCCAGCTCTTGCGAAATGTGTTCTTGTTTTGACTTACCATACAAGATGTCCGAGAATTACTGACTGTGTTTTTTATTTTTGTTCTAAAGATGACTGCATTCCGATTACATAACACGCGGAGCACTTATACGAGTTTAAAGTTTATCAAAAAAAACAATACCATGAGTTAATCTAATTTCAAATTATTATATCGTTCAATTACTTTTGTATGAGACATATCTGGTTATTCTGAGTTCATACCAATTTTTATAACTTTTTGATATGTCTACAACAATACATCCTGAGCATGATGAACTTTTTTTGAACTACCAAAACAGTACCAGTAATAGTTCTTGGGGTAGGAAGGAGGAGGAGGAGGAAGGTATCCGGTCGTGTGCTAATTATCAGACCATTCTTGTTTCCCTGGTTTGGGACTCGACAAAGGTTGGGTGATATTTTGGACTGAGGCTGATCACGAAAAAAAAAAAAAAAAAAAAAAAAATCTAACGTCACTGGCCACATTTCATGATTTATATTAAAAGAAAGTAATTACTGAGGTGAAAGTTGTGTTAATCTTAGCGTGTGACAGTTCCACTATATAAGATACTTCATTGTTTGGTTATCGTGTGTCAGTGTCATGCTTTTCCTCTAAGTATGTTGATTGGTATTAAACAGGTAATCCAAAATACACATTATTAGGTTTGGTTGACACCCATATATCAGTATTATCAGTCATAATGTATATATATAAAGACAGGTTTATATTCTCCTAACTCTGACATTCACGTAAATTATGATAATTAATGAAATAATCGGAATCCTAGAGTCAAGCAAGAAGCAACATACGCAAATAACCAAGAAATGAGAAGACATGGCACCACAAAGACGACGGCCATTTGTAAAGAAAGGGAAAAGTGGAATGGGAAGAACAAACCCAGGACAAACACAGCAGCAACAACCGAAGGCATTTCGTCTGCACCATAGGCTGATAACGAGGGAGTGGACTACGACGATGAAAGTAATTTACTGGTTTTGGGAATAACAGAAAACTGTTTCTCACTCCATACTCATACATATATCCATACACACACACACACACACACACACACACACACACACATATATATATATATATATATATATATATATATATATATATATATATATATATATATATATATATATAAATTAGGGTACATACATACATACTGTACATATACATACATACATACATACACATGTATACATAATAAGTATATATTTTTATCTACCCATCTATTCCTTCACCTGTCTATATTGACGATCAGCATTATCTAGCAAAGAATTAATGCACCATAAACACGGAGCTGAGACTCAGGAAGACATGCGAGATCAATTTGTCATGTTTGTGTTTTTGAACTGTGTCAGATGTGCTCTTCAGAGTCACGTTAATATGAGGTCTCACTTCAGGTGAATAAACTCGCCTGGAGATAGTAGGTAGAAAAACAACAACAACAACTACGAACAGTGTTCTTTTCATTATGTAATTCACTATAGTAACGCTGTCAGGGTGACCCGATGGCACTTTGACAGGGCAGACTGGGATGGATTTAGAAATTATCTTGCTGATGTTCCATGGCAGTCTTTCTTCTCTAGTGATCCCAATTCTACCCAGTCCCACATTTGCGACTTAATACTAGCTGGTATGGATTTATTCATACCAAGTCAACAATTCACTAAAAGATCAAACTCTCCAAAATGGTTTGATGGCAATTGTGCCAGAGCAACAGCCCAAAAGTCATTAGCATATAACTCTTACTTAAAATCAAAAACATCTGAATCACTCTCCCAATTTAAAATTGCTAGAAATCATGCAAAAGCTGTATTAAATCTATCTAAATCAAACTTTCTTCAAAAGCAAGCATCAAAACTACTTAACAACCCTAATGACAATAGAATATTCTGGTCAACTCTTAATTCTTTCAATAATAACTTTAACAAGTCATTTTCCATTCCCCCACTAAAATCTTCAGATGGCAATATTACAAATGACCCACGTGGGAAAGCAGATATCTTTGCTAGTACCTTTGCAAGAAACTCTACCATGGATGATACCAGCCAGAATGTCTCAGTACTGGAACTTGATTCTCCCGAAATTGCCCCACTTAAAATACAGACAAGATTCGTAAAATCCATCCTAGACAATTTACCTACCAACAAAGCTCCAGGCCCAGATGGAATTCCGCCAATTGTTTTGAAAAAGTGTTCCCCTGAACTTGCCTCTGTCCTAGCCAAATTATTCAGACTATGCATACGTACTTCTTTATTCCCAAATTCATGGAAAGAAGCCAATATCCACCCAGTTCCGAAGAAAGGAAGTTCGTCTGACCCCTCCAATTACAGACCAATAGCTGTCACATCTTCTCTTGGTAAGGTATTTGAAACTTTAATTAATAAGCATATTGTTAAACATCTTGAATCCAACAACTTAATTAGTGATAGACAATACGGCTTTTGCCGCGAAAGATCCACCATTGACATACTCAATCTCTTAACTCATACGATCCATCAGTCAATTGATCTTTTTGGAGAAACTCATGCAGTAGCTCTTGATATCTCTAAAGCTTTCGACAGAGTATGGCACCGTTCCCTGCTGTCCAAACTCCCTTGCTATGGACTAACGTCTTTTGTTCCTTTGATTTCTTCTTATCTTAGTGACAGGAAAATAAGAGTAAAAGTAGATGATGTATATTCGAATTTCCACTCAATTAACGCCGGCGTGCCGCAGGGATCAGTTCTGGCGCCAACCCTATTTCTGGTTCACATTAATGATCTCTTATCTGTCACTCACAATCCCATTCACTCATATGCAGATGACTCAACACTACATAGTTCATTCACACTCAGACATCCATTTACAAAGTCTAATATCTCTACCTCTCAACTCAGTACAGCCATCTCCATTAATCAAGATCTATCTACAATCAGTGAATGGGGACAAAACAACCTTGTCTCTTTTAATGCTAGTAAAACTAAATATATACAGTTTACTAATAGACAGATATTGCCAGATTCGTACATTACCTTCAGTGCTACTAATATTCCCATCTCCAAAAGTATTGAAATTCTTGGTGTCTCACTTAACAGTGCCCTCAGCTGGACCTCTCATGTCAGATCACTTGCTAAAACCGCCTCAAAGAAACTCGGATTATTGTACAGAGTCCGTAACTTCTTCGCCGATGAGCAGTTGGCTATAATTTATAAGAGTCATGTGCGCTCTCAGCTTGAATATTGCTCACCCTTGTGGGATGGTTGTGGAGAGGTTGCATTAAGACAACTAGACAAAATTCAGAATAAAGCTGTTAGAATCATTAACAACCCTGCCATTACATATAAACTACCTCCCCTGCAAGTAAGAAGGAATGTTGCCTCCCTTGCATTATTTTACAGATATTTTTTTGGCAAATGCTCAGACGAAGTTGCGTCCATGGTGCCACCTCTCCATGCCTTCCCTCGTGCTACACGGGCATCTGGTAGCGCTCATGACTGGAATGTCACTCAACCATATTGCAGAACTTCTGCCTATCAGACTTTTTTCATTCCCCGAACTGCATCTCTCTGGAACTCGCTTCCCCAGAGTTGTTTTCCTCCAAATTTCAACCTACAACTGTTCAAGTCTAACTGTTACAGATATTTTATGAACAGAGGACACCAGTAATCTGGTGAATGGATTATTTTTTTTTTCCATTTGTTTTTCCTTCCTCCGTTCTGTTATTTAAAAAAAAAAAAAAAAAAAAAGATAATTTCGTCTACTACCAAGTGCAGGAACTTGTGTAACGTCGGTTACGTGATAAAAACAATAAGTAATAATACATGCTTTTTAGGAAACTTATTCTCCATGATTTCTTTGCATATAAGTAAACACAGACCTGAGACTGGATCCGAGGAAAGTATAGTTTAGCTTCGCACCTCACCCACCATGCAAAAGTGCAGGTGTAAAAATAATTAGAACATTGGACACTGTATAGACTAGATTTTAACATCCTTGTCTTTTCACATATTTGGTGTAATCTTTCGGATACTAAAACTATGAAAATGTTAGTGTCTGTGGGCGACGATGTCTGTTAAAAATGGGGATGGGAGTGAAATGATGGTTGTTGAAAAGGATATTGACTCTGTGTGAAGAGCTAGTGGAAGAAGACTGGAAGTGGTGGAAGAATTTTAAGTCATGGTAGGTAAAAAAATAGACGGTAATTGTGTTAAGTGTTAAGATATTTGAGCTTTAGCCTCGTTAATAAACAAGAAAGGAAATGTAAAAAAAAAAAAATAGTGGTATTGAACCCGGACCATGAGTTGGGTGGTAGACAGTCCCTCCCGCTCCGCCAGGCACGGGAGGGACGCCGTGCAGATTACTGTATATTTTTGTCACTGTCAAACACTTACATGTTGTCCCTGATATACAGTACACTTTCACTTCAAGGGAAATACGTAAAGATGAATAATCTAGCTCGGAGAGAACAAAAATAAATTAAGAACAGAGGTATTCTGCTCATCTCCCTTTGGTAACATAAGCAGAGTAAAGACTATTTCGTACAACTACCAGCTAAAAAAAGGCTGCACCACTTGTCATGTGCAAAATATGATAAAGCAGAAGTACAAAATAATTAAATAGTAAAATTAAAAATGCATAAAAAGATTCAATTAGTGGTCACGAACCCGGAGACTGAGTTGGGTGGTAGTTCACCCTTCCCGCCCTACCATGGCAGTGACAAAACGCAAGGATGGAAAATTGCCATGTGTGTGAATTAACCTTTTCACTGCAGAACATTGACTTAGTAGGCTATCGAATTTCGGCCATTGTCAGACGTTTACACTAGAGAAATCCACTGATTCAAAAATTAACAAGGCTATCATGATTAATGTTTTGGCCGAAGTTAAGGAACTTCGTACTTTATTCCAGTCAAAGATCACATGAAGATGAGAAGAACACAGTCTACTGCTTTAGGTAAAGATCCATCACATCCATACAACTTTATTTAATATCATCACACCCATTAAAAAAAAAATGCCTCAATAATATCCCGACTCTTCCTCCACCCAGCTCACAAACTTATACCCTGTAAGTTACAAAAAACACACAGCCATCACAGGCATTCAAAACCTCCCGCCAAACTGCTGTACATCTTTCCTGAACCACCACCCAGACATCCACCCCTCAGATCCTACCCTACCCAGAGAGACACCAGGGCACTGACTACGATGTGGCCCTCACCCTTCCCTGCTACAACACCAACCCAAAATACATCTCACAAACAATCCACTGTGCCCACACCGCAATGCAGCCACCGCACCACACCACAACACACTAACCCCATGACCTCACTGTTACAACACAGACACTTTCAATATAAACTCAACAAGAGATCTCTGGTAGCGCCCTGATGAAGTGGCCGGTTACCTGTGGTCGACTGGTTTCATGTCAAGATGAGTCCATTCCAACTACTACGTATCTCTGTAGACTTCCAGCTGGACGGGTTCGATATAATACACTCTTCATCAGTACTTCCACATACAGAGATCCATCTTAAGTTATATAAAATCGGGTGTTGGTAGTATGATTAAACCTGAAAACGTCATCCAGTTCAATGCGTTAAAATCGTAGGGCAAGAAAAAAAAAAAGTTGTGCCACCCTGCCTTGAGCCTGGGTATTTGGCTTTGGTGGGTGTGAGTGTGTTACACGGCAGCCTTTCCCACCCAGCCAGATATTGGTGCGTAGTGAATATTTGTTGGAAATTATTCACTTGTGGGGGCGGGCATTGGTTGTCCAAGGGGTAGCTTTTACATGCTTCATCCCTTCTCCCACCAACGATCTCTCCTGTACTGAATAATCATTCATGGCCGTAGCAATAATATAATATATAAGGTCATCGGACTGTAGGTCGCTTCCTGTATGTTTTTGTCTGAAGTAATATTTTTTTTTTCCTTTTCAGCTCCAGGAAGTAAATTTCATTATTTGTAGCTCCATATAATTTTATTTAGCGCTGGAGAGACTTTTTGGTTTGAACTGGCAAGGTACAGCCTTCTTTACTATCATCACTATATTCATTTAACTCTGCAACGACCTACAGTTACTATCGCTTTTTATCTGATACAGAGTTGCAACGAGAAACTTCCACATAAATACAAAGCTAGTCGTGAAGAAGCACTATGGGAAGGTGGTAACGCTGTAGCAGTCCTTCGGTCACTGAGGTACAGTACAGTACATGGTTTCACTTGATAAAGACGAAAATCTTGGTGAAATTAAGGCCAAAGAACTCTAATAATCATCCTTCCCACTTTAGAAAAAGTCTTCAGGTGGAAGCAGAAAATACAGAGATAAACATCATTGAAAGAAAAGTGTTTATCACTTCACTTCGATGATGTATTTTTCATTTATCTTGTTGCCATCGGACGCTTTTATTTAACACAGAGATATATGTCTGACAAGAAGAGGTCAGCTAAGGCAGTCAGTTACCCCTTCACTATTAGAAGCATGTCGGAAGTTCAATAAAATAGTTTGGTGGTGGCAGGATGTAAATGAAAAAAATGCGTCACTGGACTGAAGAGAGGATAACACAGACAAAGCAGTAAAAGAAGAATAAAAAATGGACACAAAGGAAACGAAGTCATCCAGAATCCAGCCTCCACAGAGAAAGGCCAAATGCAGAGTACAGGATCCAGTTTATTCTCAACGTTCCGCCCACCAGAGAGAGAGAGAGAGAGAGAGAGAGAGAGAGAGAGAGAGAGAGAGTATACTCATGATCTCCTGCAACTTAGTAGTACAGTCATGAAGACTAATAAAGGAACAGGCTAATCTGTCACTAGGGGGCAGGTTAATCGCACACATCCACCCCCAACTCCCCCTCCTTACCCCCACCAAACCACTGATCTGTTAAGTGGATGGATCGGATATCTGAAGCTTCATTCACTCTCACGTCTTGCCGCATGTAATGTAACTTTCATTTATACAGGTATTAGTGTATTATTACGTGCACAGATCCACCTTCTGTTCCAATTATATTGAAGTTTTAGCAGATTTCAATAGAATGATCCTTCTGTATACAGTTTGGTTTCCAAATATTTATCCAACGTCTTCTAAACGATCTACTATGATCCCAGCAACACCAACGAGTTATTTGATTACGAGCCATGTAAGTCCCTTTCCTGCCTTGTCATCTGGGGAGCTACATATTCAGCCACTCACTCATCCACCTGCCCACTCGTCCACCTACCCACTCGTCCACCCACGCACTGTCCCGTCCAACACAACCCACCGACCCCATCCTGGCCATTCACGTTGCCCAGCCACCTGGGCAGTCCCCACCCAACCTACCAATCCTGAACATCCACCCTGCCCACCCACGAATGCCACCCACCACGCTCACTAAACAATGCCATCCAACACATCCACCCACTCCCCTGCCCACCCTGAACCCATCCAGCCCAGCCCACCAAACCAACCATGCACCCAGAGCACACAGACTAAGCAATCTTCTCAGCCATCCTGGCGAGCCACCGTGCCCACTAACCCTGGCAACCCACTCAGCCCACCCACACATTCCGAGACCCATGTTGCCCACCGACACCGGCCACTCATACTTCACACCCACGAACGCAACCCATTAATACTGTCCATCACATCCACCCACCCAACCCTCCCACTGTACTCATGCACCTCTCCAGGAAAACTCACGCACCCTGCCCACCCACCCCTCCCTTGGAACCCACCCATTCTATCCATCCACTCCCACATCCGACCCACCCTCTTATCCACATTGCAGAGCACGGTGGCTCAGTGGTAGAGCATCGGAGTCGTGATCGGGGGATTGCGAGTTCGAGCCTCGCCAGGGATTGCAGTGTCGGGAGTGGTAGCCCGCTCCTGTAACCTAGCGGGGCTGTATGGCCATAACTGCCTAGCTCGGGGATTAAATCCCTTTATAACGTTATCCACATTGCCAAACACCCTTCTTACCCAATCCCATTCACGCCCACATCCCACCCACCCATTCGAACCCCACTCATCTACAAAACTCATGCCATTCAACCCTAACTAAGAGAGCCCTCTCTGACCACCCACCAATCCAGCCAATCAAGCCCAGCCCACCTCAAGCATCCACCCACCAACCCATCAACCCCAACAACCCACCCCAAGCCACTCCACACATCCCACCCAACCAACCCACCCCACCCTTACCAACTATTCTGCCCACCAAGCCTGGCGATGCACCGAACCACACCATCCACCACTCCAACCTCATCCACCCCACCCACCCAACCAACTGACTCCAACACACACACACACACACACACACACACACACACACACACACACACACACACAGGCATATATACTGTACATAAACATACGCACACGTCGAAAAAAGTAATATTTCGTTTGCGCTTGCGTGTGTGTGTGTGTGTGTGGAAGAATACCACAAAGGGATATCAGGAGAGTATGACCAGAGGAGAGGAATTGTGTTCAGCACCTTAGTGTGAGGGAAAGGGAAAGCAGCTTGTGTGGTCAAAGCTACAGGTTATAGTCAAGTGAGCTGGACTTAACTCATACAGAAAAGTATTTGGGGGGAATCAGCCTGAGAGATCCTTTGAATTTCTGCCGACATGTCATCTCTTATACTATGCGGGATAGTTTCGCATTTCGATGAATCGACAGGCAGGTTATACAAATTTACTAAAATTTAGGCTAATATATGATATACTGTAATTTATAAAAAATGCGGACACTGGTAATATTAAAATCCGAAGTCGTAAGGGATGATCGGTGTGTGACACGTAAGTCTGCTGGACCCTAGGCGAGAAGTAGTTTGGTTTATGCCCAAAATCCGACACACACACACACACACACACACACACACACACACACACACACACACACACACACACACACACACACAGAAATCCACTTTCAAATGATGGATTATATAAAGCATACAGGAGAGGGTAGAAATCAACATAACTGTCGGTCATTGACTGCATACAACAGTGTTGCTTCCTTTGTAAGGTACGAATGGAAACATAGCGTGTGAAGGCTGTAGGAAGAGCTGAGACAGGCAAATGAAGTGACAAGACGAGGCAGAGGAGTGGGAAAGGAAGGAGGGTGAGTGGAGAGGATGGAGGATGGAGGAAGTGTCCAATATTGTTTTAATGGCAGCTTCCACAGTTTCCTGGCTCTCGTATCTTCAAAAAAAACTTTATTGTAGCTATGTTGTGGAGGTGCTTCCGTTAGGATTTTATGATATGCTGTCCAATAGGCAGTAGTATTAATGAAAAAATTATTCAGTAAAATATTAAATACTATAATTATACAAATATCTCTATTGCTCACTGTTCATACTGTTGAATGAGTGTATAGTGAACCATTAGACAGAAATTCGTATGACTTAGGTTTGTGTGTTATGAATAATGATGGGTTATGAGAGATGCTGGTCTATGAGTAATGATGGGTTATGAGAGATGCTGGTCTATGAGTAATGATGTGTTATGAGAGATGCTGGTCTATGAGTAATGGTGGGTTATGAGAGATGTTGGTCTATGAGTAATGGTGGGTTATGAGAGATGTTGGTCTATGAGTAATGGTGGCTTATGAGAGATGCTGGTCTATGAGTAATGGTGGGTTATGAGTGATGGTGGATTATGAGTGACGGTGCGTTATGAGTGACGGTGCGTTATGAGTGATGGTGCATTATGAGTGATGGTGGATTATGAGTGATGGTGGGTTATGAGTGATGGTGGGTTATGAGAGATGGGAGTGATGAGAGATGGAAGGTTATGAGTGATGCAGGGTTATGAGAGATGGGGGTTATGAGAGATGGGGGTTATTAGAGACGGTGGGTTATGAGTGATGATGGGGTATAAGTGATGATGGACTATGGTGAGTGATGATGGGCTATGGTGAGTGATGATGGACTATGAATGATGATGGGCTATGAGTGATGATGGGCTATGGTGAGTGATGATGGACTATGGTGAGTGATGATGAACTATGGTGAGTGATGATGGACTATGAATGATGATGGGCTATGAGTGATTATGGACTATGGTGAGTGATGATGGACTATGGTGAGTGATGATGGGCTATGGTGAGTGATGATGGACTATGGGTGATGATGGACTATGGTGAGTGATGATGGACTATGGTGAGTGATGATGGACTATGGTGAGTGATGATGGACTATGGTGAGTGATGATGGGCTATGAGTGAAGATGGGCTATGAGTGATGATGGGCTATGAGTGAAGATGGGCTATGGTGAGTGATGATGGGCTATGGTGAGTGATGATGGACTATGGTGAGTGATGATGGACTATGGTGAGTGATGATGGACTATGGTGAGTGATGATGGACTATGGTGAGTGATGGACTATGGTGAGTGATGATGGACTATGGTGAGTGATGATGGACTATGAGTGATGATGGACTATGGTGAGTGATGATGGGCTATGAGTGATGATGGACTATGGTGAGTGATGATGGGCTATGAGTGATGATGGACTATGGTGAGTGATGATGGGCTATGAGTTATGATGGGCTATGAGTGATGATGGGCTATGGTGAGTGATGATGGGCTATGGTGAGTGATGATGGGCTATAGTGAGTGATGATGGGCAATGAGTGATGATGGACTATGAGTGATGATGGGCTATGGTGAGTGATGATGGCTTATAGTGATGCTGGACAATGAGTGATGATGGCTTATGAGTGATGATGGACAATGAGTGATGATGGCTTATGAGTGATGATGGACAATGAGTGATGATGGCTTAAGAGTGATGATGGGCTATTGTGAGTGATGATGGATTATGAGTGATGATGGGCTATGAGTGATGACAGGCTATGATGAGTGATGATAGGCAATGAGTGATGATGGGCTATGAGTGTTGATAGGTTATGAATGATGATGGGCTATCAGTGATGATGGGTTATGAGTGAAGCTGATCTATGAGTGGTATGGGCAATGAGTAACAACCAACAAACACACCCCGTCGCATCCCGGATCACAGCCAGTCTCCCGTTCCGTGACTCGTGATGCACCCAGGTTCCGGGCCCCAGATGACACCCTTCCTCACTTTCCAGAAGGATCAAGCCTTCCCCGTTCCGCGACCATCCAGCAACCAAGCTAACCCAACCAGTCGATCCAATCAATCAGCTAACGAGACAACCAACCAACCAACACACCCCGTCACATCCCGGATCACAGCCAGTCTCCCGTTCCGTGATTCGTGATGCACCCAGGTTCCGGGCCCCAGATGACACCCCTCCTCACTTCCCAGAAGGATCAAGCCTTCCCCGTTCCGCGACCATCCAGCAACCAAGCCAACCCAACCAGTCGATCCAATCTATCAATCAATCAGAAACCAACCAACCAACGCACCCCGCCACATCCCGGATCACAGCCAGTCTCCTGTTCCGTGATTTGTGGTACACCCAGGTTCCGGGCCCCTGATGACACCCCTCCTCACTTTCCAGAGCGATCAAGCCTTCCCCGTTCCGCGACCAACCAGCAACCAACCCAAGGAAGCAATCAACTAACCAAGGCAATCAACCTGACAACCAAGCCAGACAAGCAACCAACCTACACACCCCGTCGCATCCCGGATCACAGCCATTCTCCCGTTCCGTGATTCGTGATGCACCCAGGTCCCGGACCCCAGATGACACCCCTCCTCACATCCCAGAAGGATCAAGCCTTCCCCGTTCCGCGACCATCCAGCAACAATGCCAAGCAACTAGCCAAATCAAGCAAGCAATCAACTAACCAACACAATCAACTAATCAAGCCAGACAGTCAACCAACCAACACACCCCGTCGCATCCCGGATCACAGCCTGTCTCCTGTTCCGTGATTCTTGACGCACCCAGGTCCCGGACCCCAGATGACACCCCTCCTCACTTCCCAGAAGGATCAAGCCTTCCCCGTTCCGCGACCATCCAGCAACCAACACAGCCAACCAAGACAACGAACCAACCAAGCCAACCACATGCCAAGACGAGCAACCAGACAAACAAACCAACGAAGCCTGCACAGACCTTCCTCCAACTCTAATCCTCGAGTTGTCAGGCCGCCCAGCTCTTTCCTTGTACGGATACAGTTGGCTTCACCTGTGCGGGGGTGGACTCGATCTCACCCGCCACGGTTGGATCAGCACAACCTTACCGACCCGGCCGTCATAGCCGGGCGAGGGATACAATTTTGGAACTTCTACTGTACAATCCGGACCGAGTTTATTCAGTCTCAGTATAACTTTACACTGAATTTACACTTAATGTTGTTTGATGAAGAGAAACAAGTACCACGCGTGTTACACAGAAAACACACACACACACACACACACACACACACACACACACACACACACACACACACACACACACACACACACAAGCGGTACATAGAAAAAACAACAATATCAAGTTGTCTCCGACTGCGCATCACTCAAATTGGACTTACAGCCCGTGATTTAAAAAAACAATAAAATTGCTTGAGACGTATAGTATAAAACTTTCGGTTACGGCATCGTGTTCGGGAAAGCTTTGTCTATGAGATTAGCGGAAATAATCTGTAAAAATTACTCGATATAATGTGATAATAACATTGGTAAAAATCAGTGCAAAAAAGTTTTCTTATATCTCCGATTGTACTTCTAGTGTGTGTGTGTGTGTGTGTGTGTGTGTGTGTGTGTGTGTGTGTGTGTGTGTGTGTGTGTGTGTGTGTGTGTGTGTGTGTGTGTGTGTGTGTACTGGAAATTTTTAATATTATAGAAGCGAAGAAGTTTTCTTCGCTGGATGTTACATGACACACAGGCTAGTGAATAAAGCTATAATGGGGAAATACAATAAGCAGTGAAGTAGATAGGGACGAGCATAATGAAAACTGGGAAAGGACAGAAGAGGAGGTAAGATGACGCGAATGTTTGGGTAAGGCAGTAATTTTAGTCACATTGTAATATATACACTGTGCACTGGAGACCACTGGGTTCGACAGATCTGCACTGTCAAAATGCAATACGATCACATTTATGCGAGTTGTCCTATAAATAACATTCAAATGAATATAAAGTCGTAGGATGCAACATAACTGGCTAAGGATGAGGTATGTGAGAGACGCCAACGCTTACCAGACGACGATCGCGGGTCACTCTTGTTCCACGTAGGAACTGTGGAAGGAACATAATATAACTTTCAATTGGGGTGTGACGTAGTATAAAATATCCGACTGTGTCTAGGTATTGAGCAAGTCTTTGAACACAGAATGAGATAAATCATTAAATTGTTATGTAACATACAGTACAATGCATAAACATTTTCCCATATTATATACGATTATGTGTTATGTAGATATTATACTATATAAAATTATATAGCCATATTGTTGTATGTATATGAGTAGTTCTTCCCTAGTAATTTGTTATGATTATTGCACCTCATTATTCTCTGGTATGTTATATATTTCCCTTTACTATCGATATGGTGCTGAAGAGGAGTGCCTTTACTCAGTAGAACCGATGTAACCGGTTTTAAAAAGTCTCTCAACTCCCTCCATATCCCCCGAAAGGAGGATGGTGAACTGCAAGAAAAAGACAGTTTCAACCTACACTGTGCCTGGTTCCCGGCCAAGTGAGCTTTTGTGGCTACAGCAACAGCAACACAAACGGCAGCAAACCTACTACTGTTACTAGCCTACTGTCAACATGTCACCAGCAATATAAAGCGGGAGGCCACTGCATAACAGAAAAATTACCAGTAAAGAATAAACGTTATCAACTCTCCTTTACTAACGACAACATGGTTCCCTGACGCCATGGCCGGGCCGGTGCTGTCCCTCTCGTGGTGGCGGGGGCCGGCGGTCAACACAACACGGCCACGTAATTTTAACTTTGCTCTAGCTTTATCCAAGCATTTTTTTTTATCAGCTTAACGAAACCTTACTGACCTTGATAGGTTTAATATAGGTTTTATTAAACCTTTTTGTAACACGTGGTTTCTTTCTTAAGTGTAAGAAATCGTCTAGAATGAACAAAAATATGACGCTGTTAATATCACAAATAGCATGCAAGAGAACATTAAGGCGCACTATGCAGATTTCGTCACTTATGAAGAAATGTAATGAAGTCTAAACTCTAATTCAAAGATAACACTGCTTAAAAACATTATGATTATTTTTTTTTTATATTTTCTTCCAGATGCACCTAACTCCTCCCCATAAGAATCATACGTAATCTTATCAACAATGAGTTCCGAATCATTCGACTATAGGTATGTCACAAAAATTTCCTGCAGCCAAAAGCTATATGATTAGCTTTTTCGACACAGGTAAATCAATTATATAAACCAAATGTATCCAAAAGATTAAATCTGTCGATATGAGTACAGTGAAATCGATCACATAAACCCAGTTCCACCAAATAATTTACTTTTTCAAATCGGTGGCGCACTGAGGCCAGGCCAGCCAGAGACGCCATGGAGAGGCATCTGGTTACTCTGCAGTGGGGGTGGGGGTGGCCCGGCACACGTTATTTTATTGATCTGTTTACTCCTTTAAGGTATTTATTTTGTGCGAGTTTGTCCTTCCGCTTCATTCCTTTCAATCCAATGACTTATCATAACTGATTTGTTTTGCATATTACATCTTTATTTCCTCGTGTATGCTATGTATGTCACCACCAACATGGCCTGAATCAATTGCGTTGTTGTTGCGTCCCCAGGCTTATATGAAACGTGAACCCAGTGGACTGCAGGCATAAGCTGCCTTCTTTAGTTCACCATTCTTTAGGGAAACAGGGCAGTCAGGCAGTCGAACCACCCGGTTATATCAGCGTCACCAAATGAAGGCGTCCCTCTCCAGCACAAATAGTTAAGTACAAAAGAAAAGTAAGGTGTAACAGGTAGAAGCAAATGGCAGAAGAGTTGTTGCCACTAAGTCACGGGAATAAGACAAACCGTCGAGTTGAAAAGAACATCAAGAGGAAGGATAATACAAGAAAACAATTAAGACATATAACTAAAGGACTAGGAGTAGCGTTAGTGAACCACCTCCTCACAACGACGACATCTTGCTGCCTTCAGACGATTTTATTCAGCTTTGCAATGGGTTAAAAGCAATCCCTATTATCCCCGCTCACTTCCTGATGTCTCCCTCTAGCCTTCCTATAGGCTAAACAACGTGATCCGGTGCTAAGAAAAGGACAGTTATCTAAGGCGTTATGTAGCGACGAGGATTACAGTGAAGGAGAGCAAAACACCTACCAAACAATAACTAAATAAAACAAACAAGACATAGACCAATACAGACAGACAGAGAAATTCCTAGACAGATACAAATACAGACAGGTAGATAGACAGGTAGACAAATAAAGACAGATAGAAAGATAGAGAAAATAAAAACCTTCACCGTGAAGTGTGTTGTGGTGGCCGTCCCTCACCACCACGAGGGAATATCCAACAACACTGCCACGGCGTCTCTGGCAACCAGAACCTAGTGAATTAACGCTGTTATGTTGCTGGCAACCAGAGCCTAGTGAATTAACGCTGTTATGTTGCTGGGAACCAGAGCTTTGTGAATTAACGCTGTCATTATGCTGGTAACCAGAGCCTAGTAAATTAACGCTGTACTATGCTGGCAACCAGAGCTTTGTGAATTAACGCTGTTATGTTGTTGGCAACCAGAGCTTTGTGAATTAACGCAGTCACTATGCTGGCAACCAGAGCCTTGTGAATTAACGCTGTTATGTTGCTGGCAACCAGAGCTTTGTGAATTAACGCTGTCATTATGTTGGCAACCAGAGCTTTGTGAATTAACGCAGTCACTATGCTGGCAACCAGAGCCTAGTAAATTAACGCTGTCATTATGCTGGCAACGAGAGCCTAGTAAATTAACGCTGTCATTATGCTGGCAATCAGAGCCTAGTAAATTAACGTTGTCATTATGCTGGCAGCCGGAGCCCTGTGAATTAACGCTGTCATTATGCTGGCAACCATAGCCTAGTAAATTAACGCTGTCATTATGCTGGCAACCAGAGCCTAGTGAATTAACGCTGTCTTTATGCTGGTAATCAGAGCCTAGTAAATTAACACTGTTACTATGATGGCAACCAGAGTTTTGTGAATTAATGCTGTCACTATGCTGCCAACCAGAGCCTAGTGAAATAACGCTGTCATTATGCTGGCAACCAGAGCCTAGTAAATTAACGCTGTCATTATGCTCTGGCCGGTCAGATCCTTGGACAAATTCTGTTTGCCTTTTTCAATTCAACCAGCCGTATAATGTCAGTGTTATAGGTCTTATTCTATGCGAGGATTGTGACTTGGACAAACGTGTCGCACATACTCTCTGATTTAAAAAGTAGCACAAGAGGCTTCGTAGCACCTCATCCTTACCGATTCTTTCTGCATAGAGCACCTCAGTTTCCCCTTGTATGTTATACATGCAAACAATGTTCACCTAAAAAACATGTAAACAGCATACAAAAAGGAGTATTACGGTGTCATGTGCAGGATAAATCCATCAGGAAGAGGTGCTACGAAGCCATTTATAATACCTTCCTAAGACTTCTTTCTCTTCTTTCAATATAAAGGCGTGCTTAAAATTCTTGTTGTCTCTGCTTTAGGTATCATTATGGTGTTGAGGAGGGACGCCTTCATGTGGTGGCACAGATATAATTTGGTGGCTCCGCTGCCCGGTGATACAAACGTCCCTCAGTTCCCTCCCTAGTCCCCAAAAGGAGGATGGTGGACTGCAAGACGAGGACAGCTTCCGCCTGTAGTTCACTTATTTCACTTGGCAAATAAACCTGGGGCTAGAACAACAATAAAACAACAACAACAACAACAACTACTACTACTATTACTACTACTACTACTACTACTACAACCACCACTGCACTACTATTACAACTCCTACTGCTACTACTGCTACTACTACTACTACTACAACCACCACTGCACTACTACTACAACTCCTACTACTACTACTACTACTACACAATATTACAACAGGAACAACTACTACATTTACTACTACTACTACTACGACTACTTCTATTACTATATTGCAACAACTGAAACAACTAGTACTGCTACTACTACTACTACTACTACGATTACGACTACTACTACTATTACTACTACTACTAACTCTACTACCACCATCACCACCACCACTACTACTAATATAAGTACTACTACTACAGCTACACTAATACTACCACTACTACTACCATACGACAACAATAACAACAACAACAACAACTATTACTATGACTACCACTGCTATAACTACCGGGTACTACTATACAACAAGAACAAGAACAAGAACAACAACAACAACAACAACAACAACAACAACAACAACAACAACTACTACTACTACTACTAAGAGTAGTCACTACACAGTAGTTAACTTGTTTTAATTCACTATTACATTTTTTGTTTTTACTCAAATATTTTCGTAACTATAGACAACTGTTCAAATCTACTCGTAGGCCACCTGTATGTAATTATAGTCCTATGACACTACAATGCCATCACCACCAGTTAATATTTAGCTTTTGCGAATTAATTTTCCATCCATCCATCCATCATCCAATCCTACATTATCCCATGAGGAGCGCAGGAGCCCGGGGCTAGGCAGTTGGTCCAGACATTTAACCCGCGCCGTCCCGAGGACGTACTTCCACGTCCTCACGTTTTGTCACAGCTAATCCCGAGGACGTACTTCAACGTCCTGCAATTGCAAGGTTCATAATTTCCACAATTTTCAATTTTCGCGAGTCATTTTTGGTACGTATACACGGGACACCTTCCTCAACAAGATGCCAGGCAGAGACAATGCCTTACCCAGCATGACCTCCTCCCCCCCCTGCATGCCCTTTTCTCAGCAATTCACCTGTTATCAGTGACCTGGCCAGTATAGCCATGTCATGCCACGGTACGAAATTCAGGGCCAGAGTGATTCCCCAATCAATGACAATGTGGAGGACAAACTTTACATAGCATTAGAGGAAGAAACAGTTAGAAATGATGATCAGGTAATGTGGCAAAAAAAGGTCAGGTATTAGGGAGTGAAACAATGCTTATAACGCCTATATTACTGCTTGAAAACCAATATACTCTTGTACTACATATAAATTCGTAACAGTAAATAAATAAATACCGTTTATGAGTGGTGTGAAATAGTTATCCTCCCATAGAACTCGTTTTCTTTGGTGCCAGCCTGATAGAAAACCCAGTAAGGTAAGGAGGCTCTCCTACCTGTAATGAGTATTTTAAACCTCAGGTGAGCGATTTCTCTATGAATTTTCGATGTTTCTCACCAAAAGCGAAAGTTTTAGCAAAAAAAAAAAAGGGTCGAAAAATGGTCGGGATTGGGGGGTACCAGTGGTCAAAAAGTGGTCGGGACGGGGCGGGTTAAGATGAGAGTGACCAGCCTCACTCATCCCTGAGTGGCATTACATGAGCAATCAACCCCAACCACCCCTTGGATATAAACGTTCACCGGCCCCATCTGATTGAAGCGCAGTAATTACCCACTAAACCACCAGGCGCCAAAATTTGGTTATATGGTTTCCACCCAGCGTAGTAAATGGTTTCCTGGTGCACAGGAAACCATTTGGCTTGTCACTCAGTGTAGAGTCACCCACAGGCTGAAGGAAGTGGAAAGAATGAAGGAAAGAAAGACAGAAGAGGGAGTGTAAAGTCACCTGTAGGCAGAAGGACAAGGAAAGAATGAAGGAAAGAAAGACAGAAGACAATGGAAGGAAAGAAGGATGGAGAGGAAAGGGCAGACACCCAAGAGCAGCACTACATCGAGAAATAATCTTTCATACTGAAATTGTCTCATTTTTATAAGCAACCTTTCTTTTCCGGAACATCTCTCCTACGCTGAGTGAAAGCGTGATGCGATAGCTAGACCTAACACTGAATTTACACCCAGTGCTGTTTGATGAAAAAAAAACGAATACCACACGTGTTACATAGAAAAAAAAAAAAACGTACTTAGAAAAAACAATATCAAGTTGTCGCCGACTGCACATCACTCAAATCGGATTTACAACCCGTGAATTAAAATCAACAACTTGGTTGAGACGTATAGTATAAAACTTTTGGTTGCGCTGTCGTGTTTGGGAAGGTTTTGTCTGTGAGATTAGTGGAAATCTATCTATCTATCTATCTATTGCCAGACGCCTTAATCCCGTACGGGGTGGCCACAAACAAATCGCCTCCACGTCTCCCTGTTCCCCGCCATTTCACTGCCCTGCTCCCAACTCACACCCCCATCTCTCATATACCTCTCCACCCCATCCCTCCATCTCATCCTCGGCCTCTCCCTCACTCTCCCCCTCCCCCCCACTCACATACACTCTCCTCGTCAGAGTCTCACCCTCCATCCTCTCCACAGGGCCAAACTACCTCAGTGTGTTCCTCCTAACGCTTCCTATCACATCCACATCCACACCACAACGCTCCTTTATATCCCCATTTGTCAGCCTGTCTCTCCATGTGACTCCACAGGCTCCTTTTCAATAACTAATTTCCACTGCATTCACTCTTGACTTGTGTCCTTCATCTGTAAAATTACTCGATATAAAGTGATAATAACATTGGTAAAAATCGGTGTGTGTGTGTGTGTGTGTGTGTGTGTGTGTGTGTGTGTGTGTGTGTGTGTGTGTGTGTGTGTGTGTGTGTGTGTGTCGGTTTGGACTTATTTCACTGACTGTCATGGATGGATGCAGCGGTGTACACTCTGGGGCAAAAGCTGCTTTGCTGTTCCACTGCGTCAGTTTCACACGTGGGACATGTCTGCCACTTTCCTATAAGTCGCATCATCATCTCAGTGATAATAATATTGAGGCAGGGAAACATATCACGCCTCTACCTTAGGATTATTAGCCAACCGAGGAGAGTGAGAAGTAAAGGTGAAAATTTTACAGTCCGCGACTGTACTTGATCTAAATTAAACAGATACTGTCGTTTCCTGCCCAGACATAATGATGCCTAAGATAAAGTTAATTGCAAGATAATGGAGTGTTAATAATTCAGTTTTTTCAAATAGTCTTGAGTTCTCAGTTTTATGGGGAAAAAATAGAATGGAAGACTTCCATCAATTACCATATTGATCGTACTTATGGATATGCACACCAAATAAATGCAAGGTTGCTGCCTGATATTTTTCACTGCAGAAATATTGTTTCCTAGAGTTGGGGTGTGTGGTACACTAACAAAAAATTAATCAGCATGTAATTATGTGATGACTAAACACATTTCTAGTAATCATAACACTGCTGGTCTGGTGGATATAAATAACAGTTCCAAACACGTTGGCTTCGGCCAGTTTGCGGTGGGTGGGTTGGGAGGCTTCGGCTTGCCACCCAGCTGACGTTGGTTCGAGGCCTGCAGTCCCCCTGGCCCGGAACAGGGTGCAGCGCAGGACGAGGACCGATTGACCCCGTGACTGGCCTTCACCACGACCGTGACCACAACAATGACGTCGCTAATGATGCCTCAGGAAGAGTTAAGCTCCTTCGGGTGATACTGTGTTTGGGGTTCACAGTTTTCAAAACGTCCCCCTTCTGTGGCATCACCAGCCATGTCTGGTTAGTCGCCAGGATCGTATAAAGTCCTCACAAAGACTTTATGACAATTTTTGCAAAAATTTTCCCTCTTGTTTCTGGTAATGGTGATACGTAATAATCACAATAAATAGTGTTCTGGTTAAAGAATGTCTGAAATAGGGTAAATAGTGATAGTACCTAATGCAGAGAAAATAAATGCAATGTAATGTGTATTGTGTGTGTGTGTGTGCATTCCACTTTTTTAAGTTTATTTTATCATTATTTTTTTTTTATGTGTCCGACTCTGGGCATAGGCTTCACAGCCTGCTATCAAGGCCCAGCAGTCCTCCTACATACCATACACCTCTCCATGTCACCACTTCGGCGCTAACACCCACCGCCCATATTGAATACATGCTAGGGCTGTCTCATACAGGACTGGTGTATTGGTATTAGCGGGGGTATTTTTACGACATGTCGGCGGGTCACCTGGTAGATCAGTAAAGCCTGATTTAATGAGATTCAAATCCATACACTGTTCCCTACCCCAGCGAAGATTTGAACCTGGGTCCGTTAGGACTGCAGGCCACCTCTCTACCGATTGAGCCACCGCCTCCCCCAAAGTGTCTGCTATAATCTTTTTACTTTTACTCTGGCCAAAATCACTCTCTTTCCATCTTGAATGCTGATGTTGTACTAATAGACTAACACTTCAGTAAGAACATGATCACGAAAAATTGCTATGGGAAGAATGTAGAGCCGTGGCATTGTCATAATTACTGTCACTGAGCTACGCAAAATAAACTGCAAAAGGACGAAAGTCTGGGACAAACTAAGATGAAGACAGAATAGCTGTAGGAATGAAGTTATCATCAACATCATCATCATCATCGTCATCATCATCATCTCTTTTCCCACCCCAAGGTGGGGTTAGGAAGTGTCCTATGAGCCAAAAATAATCTGGTAGAATGAGACAGTAACCAAATTTTGCCCTGAATAAGCCACACTCCCGCTCACTCACCATTCCAGCCCCAGGAATCCCGGCCCCACCTGATAGGTCAGATAGATTCACACTCATCCATCTGTCACAGTCAACTCCGACGACTATCAGTTAAAAAATGGAGAATATATAATTACGAATAAAATGTCTTATACATAACTAAGGTTCAGCAAAGTTTATCAGTACTGTTCAGTATCCATTAAGCTTAAAATGTTGTAGTTTTTGCTGTGGCCTCCCAGCTCTTGCGAAATTTGTTCTTGTTTTGACTTACCATACAAGATGTCAGAGATTTACTGACTGTGTTTTTTATTTTTGTTCTACAGATGACTGCATTCCGATTACATTAACACGCGGAGCACTTATACGAGCTTAAAGTTTATCAAAATATCAATACTATGAGTTAATCTAATTTCAAATTATTTTATCATTCAGTTACGTTTGTATGTTATATATCTATCTCGTTATTATGTGTTCATAACGATTTTTATATAATTCTGTGATATGTCTTCAACAATACGTACTAAGCCTGATGAACTTTTATGAACTACCAAAACAGTAGCAGTCATAGTTCTTGGGGTTGGAAGGAGGAGGAGGAGGAAGGTATCCGGTCGTGTCCTAAGTGTCAGGCCATTCTTGTTTCCTTGGTCTGGGATTCGACAAAGATTGGGTGATGTTTTGGACTGAGGCTGATGATGAATAAAAAAATCTAACGCCACTGCCCACATTTCATGATTTATATTAAAAAAAAGAAGGAGCAATGACTGAGAACAAAGTTAGGTTAATCTTAGCACATGGCTGTTCCAATATATATGATACTTCATTGCTTGGTTATCGTGTATCAGTGCCATGCTTTTCCTCTTAGCATGTTGACTGGTATTAAATAGGTAATCCAAAATACACACTACTAGATTTGGTTGACACACATTTATCAGTATTATCAGTTATAATATGTATAAAAAGAAGGGTTTATATTCTCCCAACTCCGAAATTGACATTTATTATGATAATTAGTAAAATAATCGGAAACCTACCGTCAGGCATGTAGCACCATACGAAACTAACAGAGAAATGAGCAGACATGGCAGCACAGAGACGACGGCCATATGTATAGAAAGGGAAAAGTGGAATGGGAAGAACAAACCCAGGACAAACAGCAGTAACAACCGAAGGCAACTCGTCTGCACCATAGGCTGGTAACGGGTGAGTGGAATAGGACGATGAAAATAATTTACTGGTTTAGGGTATTACAGAATACTGTATCTGTAACTTTAGATCACTGGGGGAATATTACGCCACGAATGTTAAGATTAATCAGTCTATAGGCTAAGAGGATCATAAGGGATGAAAAGGAGTGGCTTAGGAGTAGTGTGTGTTGGGAACAGTGTCAAAACCAGCAACGCCATTGAATGACTGACAATGTGCAGTACGTCTGGTCAGTGTAAAGGAGACATAGTAAGCCCTGTATAAATATGTGGGGAGAGGAGGTGTCTTACAGCTGGTGCGAACGGTGACAACAGAGAATACGACGTGAAGTAATGGAAGTTGTGACCAAAGAATGAGAAACTGTGAAAGAGGCGAGAAGGATTGAATGTGGGTGCAATGGAAATAGGGTGCGGTAACAGAGGTAGGTTAAATTAAGAGGGAAGTAACGGACTTTGGTGTGATATAGAAAATTATATATTTCTGTCTATGTATATATGTGTTTACGTATCTACATACACACTTTCTCTCTCTCTCTCTCTCTCTCTCTCTCTCTCTCTCTCTCTCTCTCTCTATGTATATATGCATATATATATATATATATATATATATATATATATGCATCTACCTATCTACCAGTCTGTATTGACGATTGGCAACGTTTATCAAAGAATTAATGCACCATAAACACGGAGCTGCAGACTCAAGAATTCATGCGAGATCAGTTTGCCATAACTGTGTTTTTGAATTGCGTCATATGTGCTCTTCAGAGTCCCTTTAATTTAAGAGATCTCACTTCAGCTGAAAAAACTCGTCTTGAGATGGTAGGTAAGAAAATAAATAAACTGAGAACAGTGTTCTTTTCATAATGTACTTCGCTATAGGAACGCTTGTTGGGAAGAAATAATTTCGTCTACTACCAAGTTAAAAACTTGTGCAACGCCGGTTACGTGATAAAAACAATGAATAAAAATACACGCTTGTTAGGAAATTTATTTTCCTGGATTTCTTTGCATTAAAACAAACACAGATCTGAGACTGGATCAAAGGACAGTATAGTTTTAGCTTCACACCTCACCCACTATGTAAAAGTGCCTGTGTACAAATAAGTAGAACATTGGAAACTGTATAGACTTAATGTTTACGTTTTTTGACATATTTGATGTAATATATCGGATACTAAAACTGTGAAAATGTTAGTGTCAGTTGGCGGCGATGTCTATTAAAAATGAGAATGAGAGTGAAATGATGGTTGTTGAGAAGGATAATTATTGACTCGGTGTGAAGATCTGGCGGATGAAGACTGGAAGTGGTGGGAAAATTTTTAAGTCATGACAGTTAAAGAAATAGACGGTAATTGTGATAAGTGGAAAGCTATCTGAGCTTTTGCCTCGTTAAAAAAAAGAAGAAAAAGAAAAGAAAAAAAACTTAGTGGTAACGAAATCAGGGCATGAGTTGGGTGGTAGACTGTCCCTCCCGCTCCGCCAAGCACAGGAGGGACGCCATGCAGATTACTGTATATTCTTGTTACCGTCAAACGCTTATATGCTGGCATTGTCAGATGTGTCCCTTATATACAATACACTTTCATTTCAAGGGGAATATATAAAAGTGAATACTCTAGCTCGGAGACAGTAAAAATTAATCTAGTACAAAGGTCTTCTCAGCTCCCTTTGGCAACATTTGCAGAGTAGAAACTATTTCGTACAACTAACAGCTGAAAAATGGCTGCAGCACCTGTCATGTGCAAAATATGAAAAAGCAAAAGTAAAATGCAATTACATAATGAAATAAAAATGCATAAAAAGATTCACTTAGTGGTCACGAACCCGGAGACAAGTTGGGTGGCAGTTCACCCTTCCCGCCCTGCCATGGCAGTGACAAAACAGAAGGATGGACAATCGCGACGTGTGGGAATTAACCTTTTCGCTCCAGAATATTGACTTAGTATCGAATTTCGGCCATTGTCAGACGTTTACACTAGAGATATCTACGGATTCTATGGATTCAAAAATTAACAACGCTATCATGATTAACGTTTTGGCCGAAGTTAAAGAACTTCGTACTTCATTCCAGTCAAAGATCACATGAAGATGAGAGGGTCACAGTCCACTGCTTTAGGGAAAGATTAATTACATCCATACAACTTTGTATCATCCTAGGAAAAAATATATATATCCCTACTCTTCCTCTACACAACACACAAACACACCACCTGTAAGTTACAAAAAACACACACAGCCATCACAGGCATTCAAACCCTCCCGCCTAACTGCTGTACATCTTTCCTGAACCACCACCCAGACGTCCGTTCCTCAGATCCTACCCTACCCAGAGAGACACCAGGGCACTTAGACTACGATGTGGCCCTCACCCTTCCCTGCTACAACACCAACCCAACATACAACTCACAAACAGTCCACTGTGCCCACACCGCAGTGAAGCCACCACACCACACCACAACACACTGACCCCAAGCACCTCACTGTTACGACACAGACACTTTCAAGATAAACTCAACAAGAGATCTCTGGTGGCGCCCTGATGAAGCGGCCGGTTACCTGTGGTCCACTGGTTTCATGTCGAGTTCATTCCAACGACTACGTATTTCTGTAGACTTCTAACTAGACGGGTTCGATACCGTAAAATTGGTCGTACGAGCGAAACGAGCAAGAACACCAAATTCAATCACAATTTGGACCCCTGACATATGTACCCGAGTGAAAGGTTTATCGCATCAGCAAGAAATGAGAGCGGGGCTCGGGAGGAAAACTCTGTAGTACGAGTACACAACTTTTTGGATATCTCAGCCAATTGTGAAGTTACAAGAAAGATAGACACCAATTTGGAAATTGCATAAAAATCAATTATTTTCATTTCATAGACAACCCGTAATTCCCAATAGCTTTTCCGTAAATTGTGGAAACGATTTTTTTATAAAGCAGATTAGCGTAACAGCCGGCTGCGCAAGAAGTAACAGTCTAAGGTTGCATGAGTAACGCTGCACCATTTTCCGACGACTGATGAGAGCAACCAGGTTTTGCTTTTTCAAAACAAATAATACCTTCTGGCTGTTTTTTTTTTTTTTTTTTTTTTTTTTGGGGGGGGGAGATTTTTGACTGGATCCGAGTCAAACTAATACAATATCCTGATCGACGAAAGAAACTCTGCATTTCTGATTTCTGATTCGAATCGGAGTGCACCAAGAGATTTGGTGAAAGTAATTTTTGTGAGTGAGCAAAAAGCAAAGTCATTATTAACCTGCTAGGTCTCAAGCCCTAGACCTACAGTTAATACAAGCGGAGTATTGGTTTTAGGAAGTGTGAGGGAATATTTTTGGTGTAACCTAATAAGTTCTTTTTAGTACTCTCAGGTCAGGAAATCAGAGGAAGATGAGCCACATGAGACAATATTCAGCGCTACCTGACTTGCTCGCCCGCTCGCTCGCACACGTTCCACACTTTCAGTGTGGACGCCTTTTACATGTTATACTCTTCATCAGTACTTCCTCATACAGAGATCCATCCTAAGTTATATAAAACTGGGTTTTGGTAGTACGATTAAACTTGAAAAAAGTCATGCAATTCAAAAACATCGTAGAGCAAAAAAAAAAAAAAAAAAAAAGTTGTACTACCCGGCCTCGAGCTTGGGTATTTTTGGCTTTGCTGGGAGGGTGTGTGTAACTCGGCAGCCTTTCCCCACCAGCCAGATCTTGGTGCGTAGTGAGTATTTGCTGGAAAATATTCACTCGTGGGGACGGTCATTGGCTGTCCAAGGGGTAGCTTTTACATGTTTTTCCCTTTCTCCCACCAACGATCTCACCTGCAGTGAATAATCATTCACGACCGTAGCAGTAATAAAATACATAAGGTCATCGGACTGTAGTTCACAGTGTTCTTGTCTGAAGTAAATTTTTTTCCTCTTCAGTTCCAGGAAGTAAATTTCATTCTTTGCAGCTCCATATAATCTTATTCAGCTTTGGAGAGACTTTTTGGTTTGCACTGGGTAGGTACAGCCTTCGTTATTATCATCACCATATTCTTTGAACTCTAAAACGACTTAAAAATATTGTCGCTTCTTATCTGTCACCAAGTTGGAACGAGAGACTTGCACGTAAATACGATGCTAGTCGTGAAGAAGTGCTACAGTATAGGAAGGAGGTAACGCCGTAGCACCGTCTTTTGGTCACTGAGGTACAGTACAGTACGTGGCTTCAGTTAATGAAGAATGAAAATCTTGGTGAAATTAAGGCAAAAGGACTATAATAATCATCCTTCCCACAATAAAAAAAATCTTCAGGTGGAAGCAGGAAATACAGAGATAAACATCATTGAAAGAAAAAGATTTACCACTTCCCTTCGATGACGCATTTTTCATTTATCTTGCTGCCTTCAGACACTTTTATTTAACACAGAGATATCTGTCTAACAAAAAGAGGTTTGCTAAGGCAGTCATTTACCCCTTCACTATTAGAAGCCGGTTGGAAGTTCAGTAAAACCGCTTGGTGGTGGCAGGATGTAAATAAAATAATACGTCATCGGACTGAAGAGAGGATGCCACAGAAAAAGCAGTAAAAGAAGAAGAAAAGAAATGGAAACAAAGGAAAGGGATTCATCCAGAATCCAGTCTGTTTATAAGCCTTGCTGGGTGGGTCTGCCAAACACCGCGCCCCTTCCCACACCCCAAGTTATTGTTGCATTTTGATTATTTGTGCGATTTTTTAAAACTGAAAACTGTGGGAACATTATGTAAATGGCGAGACAGGGGAAGGAAAAGGTGAGGTAGTACACATGCCAGTCAGAATAGAAAGCTGGGGGGCGCGCCGCAATGCTACATTGTCAGGGTTCTATTTCTTTTAGTTCTTCTGTGCGACAGTTTATCACCTGAGGGTATAACTTATCCTGGTCTTATGTACTTTACCTCTTCGCTACGATGGGTCACCCGTAAGTTAAATAATAATCACCTGGAAATACAGCAGTTGTTATTAAATATTAAGTCTTTGAACAGGAGAGGTTAACCGCTTTCACAACGATGACTTCACTGTCATTCCTTCTTTCTTATATTCTTTTCCCACCTAATGAGTTTGTTAAGTCTGGCAGAGTGCTTCTGTAGTGAAAGAGATAATGGAGGCTGTATCTAACTCCTCTAGCTTGATGTCTACTCAGCTGAAGAAAATCGTCATTAAGTAGCAAGAATGAACTTGGGAAACACGTCACTGGACTGAAAAAATTAATATAGATTATTTCTTAGACTTCTTCCCCATCTATAAAGGTATATAAGTGAAAGAATGTAAGTACATATGTACAGTATATTACATAACACTATTATGTAATATCTATTATCTATCTATTTATCTAGGTATCTATCTGTTTATCCACACATACATTCGTATACAGTATATGAAATTATCATGGTGTGCTTGCACACACCTGCCATGGTCCCACCAATTGTAATTGCAGGTAACGATGATACGTATTCCAGGCAGCACTGGAGACTCTGTACCATCTGTTCTTCAGCCTTTAATTTTGCATGGAGATTCGCTTTGTTTTGCAACTTACCTCCCGAACCTCAGTGCCAGAATAACACCATGCTGCGGCAAGCAAATATGCTTGTCTCTAATTCAGATGACATGAGAAGGACAGAGGAAGATTGACCTGGTGAGGACGTGTATTTAAGGAGAAGGAACAAGTTTGAGGCTTAATCCAGCATGCACGGGATCTGCACTGTGGGTGTGGTACAATTGTAAACACAGAGGAACCGTTCAGAGAAGAGTACTTGTTCTGTTGTCATCATACTACTTTATAAACAATAAATTACATCAACGTTTTTATTCTTTTTTCTCCACGAAGACGTAAGAAATATTCAGGTACTCCTGTAAGTAATACTACAAGAATAAATGGAGGGAAGTTGGACCCTGCATGACTGACAAAAAAAGCACCACAGCATTCCCACAGACTACGACACGCAACCGTCGCCTTTTAAATCCAGGTCCCTGTTTCATTTCCAGACGCCAAAACACTGGGATAAAAACACCGTACCAGTGGTCGGCCAGGGTGTCGAACCCGCATCTTCAGTTATACGCACACAATGAGAACCTTCAGTAATCTAGGCCAGAGTTGTGACAACATTGTTTACACCAAAGAAGCTCAGTAGGTTCTTCGCTAGTTGACAGGCGTGCCAAGGTGCTGAGTAACAAAAATTTATTGTTTTACATAATGTCACTAGTATCACCACAGTATTTGACAATAACATTGGTTACGTTGAATCTGATCATGTTATAATTATTATGTTCAGTGTTCCTCTAATTTATAGTCCTAATCATCTCTTCACCAGTCCATGCACGGAACACTGTACAACCCAGCCCTCTTTCAATTATCATGTCATTTTCAAACGAGGTACTTGACGCCCTCCACGTCCATATGGCCCAGTCACGTCAGTCCCCGTCCATCACAGCAGGTTTACTGACATCCTTTACATCCAGTCACGTCAAGTCCATTCCATTCAGGTCAACAAGGATTCATTAAGTCACTCTAAGTCCAATCTGAACTAATCAGGAGAAATCTGACTCATTCATTTGTCATTTCGTGTTTACCTTTGTCATTTTAGAAACATTCAGGCCATTTGGGTCCATTTAGACCATTTCAACCCAATAAGGCCATTTTAGTGTATTCAGGTCACTTCAGGACCATCACACCCATTGCCTCACCGGCCACCACCATCTCAGCCCATTGCCTTCACCCACTTCTCGCCCCTTTGATTGTCACAGGAAGAGACAGAGATGCTGGTGGATGATGGGGCAGGTGGCAGTAGTGGTGGGTGATATGACCGTGACAACAACAATGCATTGCTTACAGGCAAACAAGAATAATTTCATCATTGTTAATTTGATTGGTGAGTTAAGAGGGGTGATTTGTTGGTAAGGTATCATGGTTTGTGAGGTACGGTAATGGGTATGGCGAATAATGATTGATGAAACAGTTGTTATAACCTCACGTTCATTCGTTGTGAAATGGTGGACCGAAAGAAAGCGGCGACTTCGCCGATCGCTCCCAGAGGTTTTGTTTTGAATGATTGACTGCTTGCATAGTG
The DNA here is from genome assembly GCF_032717465.1 of Coenobita brevimanus. Lineage (NCBI taxonomy): Eukaryota > Metazoa > Arthropoda > Malacostraca > Decapoda > Coenobitidae > Coenobita > Coenobita brevimanus. The sequence continues at coordinate 8,287,729 of NC_136960.1, read as the reverse complement.
ATAGTGTGGCGCAAGTGGTGAGTGAATGTGATGTGATGTGGGGGACACCGTTGCAGTGTGGGCAAAGTGGATTGTTTGTGAGCTGTATTTTGTGTTGGTATTGTAGGAGGAAAGGATGATGGCAGCATTTCAGTCTGACTAGGTGTACTCGTGTCTCTCTGAGTAGCAAAGATTCAGAGGGGTTTATTTCTGGTGGTGGTTCTTGAAAGATGCTGTTTAGGTTTTTGATGGTTGTAGCGCCTATCTGTTTGTGAACTGTAATGGTCAAAGACCAGTCACAGGTCAGCAAAGTCTCACCTAGACGGCCATAGACCACTCACAGGTCAGCAAAGTCTCACCTGGACGGCCATAGACCACTCACAGGCCAGCAAAGTCCCACCTGGACGTTCATAGAACAGTCATAGGCCAGCAAAGTCTCACCCAGATGGTCACAGATCAATCACTGGTCAGCAAAGCCACAACAGGAAGGTCATAAACCAGTCTCAGATCACCAAATCCCACCCGCATGGCCAGACGGCCAATGACGGGTCAGCAAGAGCCACTCAGGCACCAAAACTTATTACCACGGAAGATATATTTGTCTAATTCTGCAAGTATTATATTAATATATTTGAAATAGAGGATTCGAACCAGCGTTGGTAAGTACGTGGATACAGCAGCTTACCGACTGAGCTATAGAGGCATCCAAAATTTAATATAACGAAAGTACGAGTAATATTTAAGCGTCTAATTCCGCGTGATTTATATTAATAAAGGTAATCACAAGGCTGGGATTCGATCCAGGGTCTATTAATTTTCAGTCTCGTCCCTCACCCACCATGCAACCGGGCCAGTGTAAATAGGACATACAGACATATTTGAACATATATTTGCGCCCTTCTTTTTTAATATATTTATTGTATTACCATCGATACAGACCTAATAAAATTCCAGTGTCTGTGTGCGGTGAGATGTGTTAAATGTACTGGACAAGAACGTGATGGTTGTTTTGACTGACGATGTGATGTGCTCGATAACAGAAAGACTTGAAATATATATTGGAAGACTTTTCAGAACATGGGTCCAGTGAAAGAAATGAGACGTAACTGTGATTGGAGTTTTAGAGTTTAGAGAGTACAGTTTTGCTCACGGTTTTAAGTTAAGAAAAAAAAAAAAAAATCTTAGGGGACGGGAATCCCCCCCCTCTCCCTTGGCTTGCTTGGGCGGTCATTCCTGTCGTCCTGCCAAGGGGGAGGACAAAAAGGAAAGATGCCAATGTCTCAGTAAAATAAGACAGGCGATAGTTGTCAGAATATTAAGGTATGTGATGCAGTTGTTGTAACATTTACGAAAAGTATAATAAGGAGCCTGACCGCCGTACCTTTAGTTAACCACTTCACTGCAATGACGGAATTATATTTTTTCTTCTTCAAACGCTTGTACGCAGCTTGGGAGAACCTTTTCACACTGTCCAGGTCAGACGTGTCCTTCATGACCACTTTACTCTAAGATGTCCTCCTTGAGGTGAATAACCTTGGCTGGAGATAAGACGATTAAATAAACAACCCGCGTCTTCCTATTAAGTAATTCGGTCTCAGAACGCTTGTAAGGTACAGACTATTACGTCCACTGCCAGGTTAAAAAAACTGGATGCAATTGCTGTGACGTGATATAGAATGAATAAATGCAATTTTACATATAATTCTACAACATTTCTATTCATCATACTAAACATAGCCTTGGGCGTCGATTAGTCTGTCTATCTATCTATTGCCAGACGCCATAATCCCGTAAGGGGTGGCCATTTGATTTTGAGTTATTTGTTTTACGGGGAGGGGCACTAACCCTCCACCAACCCACTTGTTGACACCTAGGGAGCACGTATGGTTTGGTTATATGGTTACCACCCTGAGTTGTAAATGGTTTCTTGGCTTACAGGAAACCATTTGGCTTGTCATACAATGTAAAGCCACCTGTAAAGGTAAGAAAAGCAATAAGAAGTGACAGGAAAGATGGGAGAAATAGGAAGAGAGGAGGGCAGGCACAGAAAAAGAATGATAAAGGCTAAGGAAGAAGTAGGCAGCACTACATCGAGTGGATGATGGTCGCCACCACCTCGATTAGATAGGGAACCATATAGTTTCAACATCTCAGCCGATGTAAATATACAGGAATTTCATAACTATATTTATTTATATTAAAGTTCAACGTCCCTCTCTTTACACATACTACTGCAATGTCATGGATATACAACCATGAAAATGTCAGTGTTTGTGGGCGGCCATGTATACTAAGGTGAAGACGAGAGTAAACCGATGTTGTTGAAAGATATTCTGACTCACGGTGATACGAGCTCCTGAATGGAAAGACGAAGTGGTGAAAGAATATTAAGAACCTTGGTGCAGGGAAAGAAATGAGGTAAATATTACAAAAAAAAATAATAATAATAATAAATAAATAAAAAGTGAAGGAAACACTTTAACTTCCAGTATGGGGTGAAAAAAAAGAAGAAGAAGAAGAAACGAACGCGGGCCTTGAGTTCCATGATGGGTTGTCTCTCCAGTCCTGCCACGTGCGGGAGGGACGCCACGCAGGCTGGTATTCTGGCTTCCTTCTAACGGTTATAGTTAGCTTGGCAGAAACTTATTCGAATTGCTGGAGTCAGACGTGTCTTTCAATAACCCCCTCACTCTTAGATGTCCCTCTTAAACTAAAGAAACTTGCCTGCCGACAGTAAGAATATGTTTTAAAAAGACGTCTTCTAATCAGATTAATTTACGCTAGTGATGCTTGTAGAGCACAGGTTACTTCGTTGACTACCAAGTTGAAAAATGGGTGCAACTCCTATCACGTGCAAAATAATATAAAAAATAACACGTGTAAAAACAATTAGTATAGTGGGTAGGGCTCCGTTGACTGAGCTGCGTGGCAGGTCATCCCTTCTGCCATGGGAGTGACAAAATATAAGGATGGAAGGCACTGAATGTGGGAATTAACTTTTTAGCTGCAAAAAATTAATACGTCCAAGTTTCACATGAACCTGACGTTGCAACAACAAAAACAACAACAACAACAACTACTACTACTACTGCTACTACTACTTCTTTGATGGGCAGCAGAAATAAGAAAGGCGTCATCATGCTGAAGAGGCTAAGGTTACGGCCATCAGTACCTCATCATGGTGAAGGGACAGTCTGGGACAAAAGTTTGCTTACTGTTCCACTGCGTCTGCTTCACACTTAGGTTATATCCGGCACTTTCCTCCCTGAAGCAAAGAATCAATGAGCATCATCTTTGGCCAGAGAAACACATCGCACCTCTCTCAGTTTAGGAATATTAGTCAGCATAGAACTGTAGGAGAACTTCTGCTTCCTTCTGTACATGTAACTCCTTCGTTAAGTGCAATAATTTCTAAGTTAAATATAAATTATTTGATGACAGCAGGTACCAAAAATATCAATCATTATAAAAAAAAAAAAAAAAAAAGTCATTGTCCACGAAGGGATAGTGAAAGATTTTTCATTCGCTACGAGCGGTCTCATTCAAGTACAAAAAAAAAAAAAACTTAATAATGAAATAAATACCGGAATGAAATCTGTGGCGGTAGTAAAAATGAAATAAAAAAAGGGCTTCATGTGTCCAGAGAATAATGAATAAAACGAACACCTTATATTAACACTCCCAGGCTCTTGGCACTCACTCTCAGGTGGATCAAATCGCCTGGTGTTAGCTGATATAGAGTACTAGAGCTGTCCCAATCAAGAGAGGGTTAGTGCTGCCAGGATCAACACTAAAGCCCTTGTGACTCCTCTCTCGCTCTTTCTTTTTTTCTTTCTTTCTTTCTCTCTCTCTCTCTCTCTCTCTCCTGGATAAATCTGTCAGTGGGTAAACAGATCAAAGTCCACTAGTTCTCGTTGTGAGAGAGGAGGGCGTGAGTTGGTGTGAGGATAGCTTGTTGGTGGATGGTGACAGGGAGGCGATTAGTTTATGTAACCACCCTTTCCGGGATGAACTGGTCTGGATGTAGAGAGAAAAATGCTGACAGATAAATAGAGATAGCTAGCTAGACAGATAGACAGCTATACAGACAGATGACTACACACATACATACATACATCATCATCATCATCATCATCATCATCATCCGGACCTCCTTTCCCACCCTAGGGCAGGATGAGGAGTAGCAATGTCCAGACAGCCCAATTTTGTCCAATCCAATAGGCCACGCTTCCATTCACTCATCAGCCAAGCCCCCGGAAACTTGGCCCTATCGGATACACCAAAAACATTCACCAAGTTCTGTAGCTTCACATAAACGTATCCTACTGAGTCAATCCGGACGCTGCCACGTTAAAAGGTGGTGCAAAATCCCTGATCATGTGCTTCTCACAACATTCATCCAGCCAGTTCGGTCTCTTGTCAGTTCCCTAGCCTCACCGACTTCCAAACCTCTCTTCCTCACACACTCATCCACCATATCTCTCCACGTTCTCCTTGGCCTACCTCGTCTTCTCCCTCCTTCAAATTCACTCAGATATACCTTTTTCACCACTGTATTGTTATCCATTCTCTCCACATGACCATACCACCTCAGTACACTCTCTTCGATTCTGGTGTCCACCGACTTCCTCACTCCACATCTTTCACGAATCACATTATTTCGTATCCTATCCATCCTCTGTACTCCACATACATTCCTCAGCAGTCCCATCTCCACTGCTCTTACTCTTGACTTTTCATTTTCATGCCACACCATAGTTTTACATCCATATGTTAAAGCTGGCACTAACACTCCTTCATGTAAGCCTCGTGCAGCTGCAACACTCAAGCCTCTGTTTTTTATCAAGGCCTTCACTGCACCAGCTACTTTTCTTCCTTGTGTCACTCTACTTTCAACTTCTTTTGTACATTTTCCTCATTTTTCTATCACTGTACCTAGGTATTTGAACTCTCTCACCAATTCCAGTCTCTCTCCATTCACTCTAACATCGCACTGGGAGTCACCTTCCCTTTCAGTAACCATCACTTTACTCTTTTCTACATTTACTCTCAAGGCACGACGCTCACAGACATTAGCAAAACTCTGCACTAGCCTACCAAGTTCTTGTCCGGTATTTGCAAGCAGTACTGCATCATCAGCATACAACAAATTTGAGATATTCCATCCATCACCATTCATTACCAACGCCATCCCTCTCTCCATTAATCGTGTTTTTACTTCTCTCATCACCCCATCCATATATACATTGAACAACCATGGGGACATCAAACAACCTTGTCGCACGCCCACACCGATCGTGAACCATTCAATCAGATGCTCATTAACCCTTTCACATGCTTAACAACCGTTATAAAAACTCTTGACGGCACCTAGCAGCTTACCATTTACACCGTACATGCGCAAAACTTTCCACAATCCTTCTCTGCCGACTTTGTCATATGCCTTTTCCAGATCCATGAATGCCATAAACACCTTATGGTCCTTCTCACAAGCACACACACACACACACACACACACACACACACACACACACACACACACACACACACACACACAAACAAACACCCCAGTCAGCACACACACACACACACACACACACACACACACACACACACACACACACACACACACAAACACCCCACTCACCACACACACACACACACACACACACACACACACACACACACACACACACACACACACACACACACACACACACACAAAACACCCACTCAGCACACACCCACACCCACACAAGCACCCACCCACACCCACACCCACACAAGCACAAACTCACAAAATACCCCACTCAACACACACACATACATACAAAAATACCCCATTCAGCACACACACACACCCAAAACACCCCACTCAGCACACACACACACACACACACACACACACACACACACACACACACACACACACACAAAACACCCGACTCATCAAACACACACACACACAAAATACCCCACTCAGCGCACACACACACACACACACACACACACACACACTCACAAAACACCCAACTCAGCACACACAGACACACACACACACACACACACATACACAAAACCCCACTCAGCACACACACACACACACACACACACACACACACAAAACACCCCACTCAGCACACACACACACTCTCACACACACAAAACACCCCACTCAGCACACACACACACACACACACACACACACACACACAAAACACCCCACACAGCACACACACAGACACACACACACACAGACACAGACACACAGACACACACACACACACACACACACACACACACACACACACACACACAGACACAGACACACAGACACACACACACACACACACACACACACACACACACACACACACACACACACACAACACCCGAGTCAACACATACACACACACACACACACAAACACAACACCCGAGTCAACACACACACACACACACACACACACACACACACACACACACACACACACAACACCCGAGACAACACACACACACACACACACACACACACACACACACACACACACACACACACACACACACATACAGAAGTCATACATTCTGCCACGTCTCGGGGTATATGATCTTCGGGTGTTACAACAGACGAGCTTGGTCACCGTAATTTTAACTCAAAAACCAAAAAGAATACAGATACTACATTAAGTAAGGACCATATGTCATTATTTTCTCCTAGTGTCAAGTACGAGCTGTTGTTTGCTTTGCCTTGTGCTCCTCTATATCCCTTTTTCGTTCACACTACTATTCTCCTCCCTCTTTCCTCTTTTTATCCCCGTGGATCCCTCTTCAATGCCCAATCTCCGAGTTCTCGTATTCCAGGCCCCATCTCTGAGTTGTATTCCAGGCCCCTTCTTCTAGCTCTTGTGTTCCAGGCCTTGTCTCCATTTCTCGTGTTCCAGGAGCCGACTTTCATTTCTCATGTTCCGGGCCACTACCGTGTTATTAACTTCCCTGATTGCAGTCTTTCCTTACATTACCCTGGATCTTTGTTTACATACATTATCGGAAGCAGCGGTTATCTCAGCTCGCTATTGCCTTTGAGAGTATTCGTGCTTGGAGCCTTTGCAGAGATCGAAAAGAGGTATTTCCTGTACTTTACCCATATCTTCTGTTTTCCCTTTTCCTTATACGGATCCGGGTCTCTTGTTAGCCACAGATAAATTATCCAGAATCTGTCTCTTGATAGCGGAAAAAGAGTGAGGGATAATGAAAAAAAAAGAGTCAAATTGCTAGAGAAAATATCCACCTCACTATGTTGTTATTTTTCATATTGGCCGTGTTACCTCTTATTCACCCTAGGACAGATCCATTGTAGTGAGGCAGTCCATGATGGCTATAGCTGCAGTTTAATAATACTGAAGCCGAAGTAATTCATTATGAGAAAGACCAAATAAAACAGAAAATACATCTGACTGAAAGGGTTAATGCATATGCAAACACGCCAGTTTCAAATATCCCAATAATGTAAAGCAAATATCCATCCAATAACAGACTAAAAAGATTTACAAGAAAAACCAAAGGATACAAAGCATGTGCAGCCGAAACAGAATACCTGACTTCTTTTCTTTTTGCCACTCCAAAATGAAAAACCAAAATGACAGCATCAGACCGATTTGCTTACACCCACCTTCCAGTGAAATGCAACACGTGAAGGCCAGAAGCAAATATAATAGCAAAAACAGAGGGTATTTTACACCAATAACGGAAAAAAAATATTTAAAAAAAGGATGGGAATAATATTAACTAAAGGTCATCACCGAGGGAAAGAAGCAGTAATATAAAGAGTGAAGGAGGAGATAATAATAGAGAGCAAATTATTACAAATGAAAACAAAGAGGAATGAAGGAGGAGGAAGTGATAACAAATGAATACAAATGAATGCAATCGGCAGGAGAAATATTTATTTAGTTCTAAGGTATTCGTACAGGGCAGGATTAAATACAGCATCAGGTCTGCTAGTTCAAGAACAGGATATTATGCAAAAGGTTTCTCCTCATTCACAAATCTCTCCAGGGGAAGCCACAAAAAATTAGAATTAGAAGGCTATAATGAATAACCATACTGGAAATCACTTACCCTCATTTCCCATCCACCTCTCCATCTTTCCGACCAACTTCCCCCCTATTCCCCCACACCATTCCCTTTATTCTATCCTTCGCGTGCCTGTGACTCGTCCATCCCACCACTGGTGCCCCCCTCCCCCCGAACACACACACACACACACACACACACACACACACACACACACAATTCCCTCCACACACACAAACACTTCCCCTCCACACACACACACACACACACACACACACACACACACACACACACACACACACACACACCTCCTGGGACCTTACGACAAACACAGCAGCAATCAATAACCACCACACACGTCATCAACAGAGCTAAGCAGGTTTGGCTTGGAGGGTCGTGCTCGAGGTGTCCATAAATTATATCACCCATCACACTAGAAATAACTTCATAAAATACTGATGATAAGCTTAAGGTGACTTAATTTTACGATAACGTTATAGTCAAGAGAGGAAAAAGTTACTGTTTTGTCTACTGTATTAATAAAGGCATTATTAAATGTACTGAGATGGGCAGTCTGAACTCAGTATCCTAACAATTCGGTTCACGTCCTGACTAAAATAAAAAGAACGAATATTTAAAAGCTGAGGGAAAAAAAAAAATCTGTAAGAAAATTTCGCAGAGAAGACCCACAACTATTAATCAGATAACATAATAAATGTGTGGAAATACAAAAATTCAGGTTGGTGAGGAAAGTTTATTAAAGCCTTTATGGGTGAAGGCTTTATAATCGTCAATGGGTTAAGTTTACTATAGTTACTTGTTACAAGAAGAAAGATATATGTATACATGGGTGAGACAGGAGGGTGGAGGGGTTGTTGATAGAGCTTTGATGGACTATGTGGTTATGTCCAGGAATGTAATAGGAAGATTGTTGGATGTGAGAGTTCTGAGACGGGAGGGTGGAGGTATGTCTGACCACTACCTGGTGGAGGGAAAGTTAAGGGTAGGTAAGAGATGGGTGAGAGCTAGGAGGGTTAGGTGTGGCAGGGAGGTTTTGAAAGTGAGTGAGTTGGATAAAAGAGAGAAAATGATTGAGTATCAGGAGAAATTGAAAGATGAGTGGAACGCAGTGAAAGATCAGGAAAATGACAGTGTGGAGGAGGAATGGCAGTTGTTTAAGAGTGCTGTGGTGGGGCATGCAGAAGAGGTGTGTGGTGTGAGACGTGTGGGTGGTGGTGTAAGAAAAGGAAGTGAATGGTGGTGCGAGGAAGTAAGTATGGCTGTGGCTGAGAAGAGACGTGCATATGAAGTGTGACTGCAGAGGAAGGATGAGGTGTCATATGAGAGGTGTAAGGAAAAGAGGAATAGGGCGAGAAAGGCTGTGCGTGATGCTAATGTGGCAGCAGAAGAGAGGTGGGGTAGGCGGCTGACTGAGAATTTTCAACAGAATAAGAAAATGTTCTGGGAGGTGAAAAGGGTGAGAAAGGGAGAATCTGGGAAGGAAGAGCGAGTAAAAGCAGATGATGGAAGGATGTTAACTGAGATGGATCCAGTAAGGAAGAGATGGGCAGAGTATTTTGAACGATTGTTAAATGTAGAGGAGGAAAGGGTGCAAGGAATAAATGTGTTGGGAGAGTTGAATGATTCTTTGATCATGAAGGAGGAAGTGGAGAAGGCAGTAAAGGAGATGAAAACAGGGAAAGCTGCAGGTATGGATGGGTGTGCTGTGGAATGCCTGAAGGGTGGTGGAGTGACTATTATTGACTGGTTAGGAAGATTGTTGAATGTGTGCTTTGTGAAAGGTATGGTGCCACTTGACTGGGCAAGTGCTTGTGTGGTCCCGTTGTATAAAGGCAAGGGTGATAAGTATGGATGTACTAGCTTTAGGGGTATAAGTCTCTTGAGCGTTGTAGGTAAGGTGTATGGTAGAGTGTTAATTATGAGAGTTTGAGAGGGTACAGAGGGAGTGATTGGTGATGAGCAGTGCGGCTTTAGGAGAGGGAGAGGATGCGTGGATCAGGTGTTTGCTGTGAGACAAGTGTGTGAAAAGTATTTAGCGAAATGCAAGGATGTGTTTTGGGCATTTGTGGATTTAGAGAAAGCGTATGATAGAATTAATAGGGAGGCTTTGTGGACTGTTTTAAGATTATATGGACTTGATGATAGGTTACTAAAAGGGGTGAAAAATTTTTATGTAAATAGTAGAGCGTGTGTAAGTGGGAAATGCTGTGAGTGATTGGTTTCCTGTGAGAGTGGGGCTGCGTCAGGGATGTGTGATGTTGCCTTGGTTGTTTAATATTTATATGGATGGTGTAAGGGAGGTGAATGCAAGAGTTTTAGGTGGAGGTCTGAGTCTGGTGAATGTTGATGGTGGAGAGTGGAATCTGAAGCAGCTGCTGTTTGCAGATGATACTGCACTGGTGGCTGATTCAGAGGAGAGATTGAGACAGTTGGTAGAGGAGTTTGGAAGGGTGTGTGAAAGGAGGAAATTGAAAGTAAATGAGAATAAGAGTAAAGTGATGAAGTGTACGAAGTCGGTAGATGGCAGGGGGATGAATATAGTTTTGAATGGTGAGTTGCTTGAGGAGGTAGAGTGTTTTAAATATTTAGGGTCACATGTTGCTGTGGATGGAAGAATAGATGCAGAAGTGAAGTTTAGAATGAATGAAGTAGGAAAGGTGCTGGGGGGAATGAAAAAGGTGCTTAGATGTCGTTTGCTTAGAATGGATGTAAAGAGAAGGCTGTATGAGAGTGTTGTGGTACCGACTGCGTTATATGGGGCTGAAACATGGAATATGGGTGTAGCAGAGAGGAAAAGTTTGAATGTAATGGAGATGAGGTGTCTGAGGAGTATATGTGGAGTGACGCGTATGGATCGAGTGAGAAATGATGAAGTGCGAAGGAGAACTGGAGTTGTTCGGGAGATGGCTGATAGAGTTCAGCAGAGGATGTTGCGACGGTTTGGGCATATGGAGAGAATGGATAATGAGCAATTGGTGAAAAAGATAACTAGATCTGATGTGAGAGGTGTAAGGCTGAGAGGGAGACCACGAATAGGATGGATGGACAGTGTGAAGAGAGCGCTGGATGTGAAAGGGATGTCTGTTGTGCAAAGAAGAGTGGCTGTGAGTGACAGAAATAAATGGAAATTGTGAATGAATAAATGATGACACAGTCCTGAGGGGATATTCTTCCGCATTTGGTCTGATAAGCTAGTCAGGTCAGGTGAGGGTAAGGGGATGGGTCTATTATGATGTGGCAGGGGTAAACCAGCTCTGGTTTTGGGCCCTGCTGCGGATGTTATTGATTGCCCTGCGCAGTTGACCCTTGTGCGGTGTGGTGCGGTGAGGATCTGTCCCTTCTCCCCTTTGGGGCTAAGATGCGAATGAATGCGTTTGAATGGATGAGTAAATGGGGAGTGTGTCGTCCTGTCTCGGCTACCTCCCTTTCCTTGAGGGAAGCAGCCTAGGTATATAGATAGATAGACTTGTTACAAACAGGGAATCAAGTACTCAGTACCAAAAAGTTTACAAGAGCCTATTGTCAAAACGATCCTGCAAGCCTTTCTTTATTTGTCGCTGCATTTTTTTTTTTTTTTTTTTTTAAATCATCAAATGAATAAGTATAGCTGCAAGAAACACAAAATCATACATACATACGGGCTCGAGGCCGCTTCGTCTAAGACTAACCCTCTAGCAGTGGCCACATAAATAAATATTGTCACAGGAGGGGGTAACTTTCTGAGGGCAAGGCATGAAGGAGTACTGACACTGCACCAATTAGTGTGAGGAAGGGATTACCGAGTCTGCCTAGGGGTTGACAGACAGACATCATCTCCCATGCTGGTTCAAGATCTCTTCATCTCCTCGCACCCTCGCTCTCTTGTATGTTGATTCCTGGCCTTTATCACGACACCCCCCCCCCCACACACACACACACATACAGAAGTCATACACTCTGGCACGTCTCGAGGTATCTGATCGTCGTGTGTCACTTAAGACGAGCTTGGTCACCGTAATTTTTACTCATAACCCCCAAAGAAAACAGATACTACACTAAGTAAAGACTGTACGACATTAATTTCTCCTTGTGTCGAGTAGGAGCTGTTGTTTGCTTTGCCTTGTGCTCCTTTATGTCCCTTTTTCCTTCACACTACTATTTTCCTCCCTCTTTCCTCTTTTTATCTCCGTGGATCTCTCTTCCAGGCCCCATCTTCCAGCTCTCGTATTCCAGGCCCCTTCTTCCAGCTCTTATATTCCAGATCCTGTCTTCCAGCTCTTGTATTCCTGGTCCTGTATCCATTTCTCATGTTCCAGGACCCGTCTTCCAGCTCTCATGTTCCAGGCCACTACCGTGGTATCAACTTCCCGGATTGCAGTCTTTCCGTATATTACCTTGGATCTTTGTTTACGTACGTGATCGGCGCAACGGTTATCTCGGCTTAGTATTGCCTTTGAGAGTATTCGGTTTGGAGCCATTCTCTTTTCCCTTTTCCTTATACGGATCTGGGTCTCTTTTTAGCCACAGGTAAATTATCCAGATTCTGTCTCTTGATAGCGGAAGGAGAGTGAGGAATACTGAAAAAATAAAAAGTCAAATTGCTGGAGAAAATAACCACCTCACTATGTTATTTTTTCTTAATTTTGTTCGTGCTACCTCTTGCCGATTTTATTCACCATAAGACAGATCCGGTGTAGTGATGCAGTCCATGATGACTATGTTGCCGTTTGAAAATACTTAAGCCGAATGAAATCATTATGAGAAACAACAAATAAAATAGAAAATACACAAGTGTTCGTGGGCCCTTCGGGCCCCTCGCACTTGCTCCTGCGGAGGGCTCTCGCGCTGCTAGTTTATTTTACAGTAGTTGTACAGTCTCCAGCAAAAATAGAGCTACCTGCTCGACGAGCAGGTTGGTGTATGTGGCACCGCCGCACCCCCAGTTTCAACCCTTCCTCTCCCCCTCCCTCGGTCCCATTAATTTGTCTATCCTCCACCCTCCCCACGATCAACTACAAGAGTAAGCTTACTCGCATTGTCTCAACCACTCTTCCATCATCCATCTGTCTTGGGAAGTAATGGTTTTGTTATGATAACAAATAAAAAGATATTACCCAGTGTTTTACTCCATAATACAGTTATACACCACGATCTGAACACAGGGTGATATAAAATAGTAATATATTCATATGACAGTGAGGTCTGTAATCATACGTATAGTTTATAATTTTTACGGTAGTATCCAGTCAGTGTGTAACATTAAACAGTCGGAAGCTATAAGTGAATGTTTGTAGTGGTCAGTGGTGTGCTCGTTCCTTTACTCGACGTAATCACTGTTACTTTACAAACTCTATTATAAGTCATTACCATTAGTTACTATTAATACCCCATGTATGATAATACCAAAGTGTTGCTGATAAGTATAACACATGATCAGTATTATCTTGGTTATTGATGTCTTGATACATGATATCGGATAACGTTGGGCAACAGGGAGTGGATGACAGCTTATCTGGTGGTTAAACCGCCTAAGCTGGTCAAGCCGAGGCCAAGACGTGGTTACTGGCATTACCAAAGGTCAATCAATATTTGACGCCATTCATTGCTGCTGACAGTATTATAAGTATCAAGGTCAGTTTCACAAACAGGACAGCCTAAAGTAGAGTGAGCCGCGTGGTGTGCTGACCCCGTGCACACCATTCAGCCAGGGCCGGATTACCAGGTATAAGCAAAGTTGGCAACTGCCTACCAGGTCACAGCCTGTCACAGGCCATCCAGACTTCCAGAGCGGAATGAATATACGCTTTGGGTGTCCAAATAAGTGCTATCACCCATCAGACCATCAAAAAAGGCCATTACAGGTCATGCCAAAATTTCACTGGAAATAACGGATAAAAGAGATCTATACGTTGCAGGCCAACAGTCTGCATTGCCTACCAGGCCACAACATGGTTAATCCGGCGCTGCATACAACCAACCCCCTCCACCCCTTGCCTCAGCCACTTATCTCCACTCACTCCAGCAAGAGACCCGCCACCGCCTGATAACAATATCAGGGATATGACCTTGCCGTATAAAGTTAAAACTGCAATAGGGTGTAGTTTGCGATTTACACGTTTATAACACGACGTATTTCGAAAAAGGTAACCAATAACCAGTGCTGGGCAGGTGCGGAAACACTTGCGCAAAGCGCAATTGCGCACCGTTGCGCTCCGGTGAATATCGTTTGTGCACTGCGCACCGCACGAGACCATGGGCAATATTGCGCTTGTGCACCTGCCTTGTGCACCTGTCCTGTGGATTGCGCACTGCACAATCCAAGGGACACGTGGTCTTGGGAGCTTCCCCTATGTCTGGAGGCACGGGCGGTCGCGAGGGTTCTGCTGGGGTTAGGCGGGAGGGACGGAGGGTAGTAGCATTTCTTAAAATGCTTCAACAGAGAAAATGTATTTTAATGTTTTAAAATTATTATTATTAGTAGTAAATAATAATAAAATTACATTATTTAATAACAGTAGCATATGCAATTCCTTACAAAAATCATGAAAACATATTTAAATCAAACATCCACAGCCTAATAATTTATTGGGCTGTGGATATTTGATTTAAATAATATGTTTTAATGTTTTCTGTAAGGAATTACACATGCTATTGTATATATTGAATTATTAAATAAAACGTCTTGCGAATATGCAGATAAAAGTAAAACTGGCAACATCACATTTCCCTGTCCCTCCTCTTTGCAGCCCTCTCACTCCTCTGAACTTCCACGAGTGAAAAAGTTACTACATGACATTATTGTGATACCAACTCCAATGTATGGAAGCGAAGCTTTGACCTTGTTGGAGGGAGAGAAGTCAAGAATGAGAACAGTGGAAATGAGTTATTTGAGAGGTGCATGTGCAGTTACATGGAGAGACAGACTGACAAGTGAGGAAGTGAAAGATCGTTGTGATGTGGATGTGGATGTGATAGGAACCGTTAGGAGAAACACACTGAGGTGGTTTGGTCATATGGAGAGGATGGAGAGTGAGAGACTAACGAGGAGAGTGTATGTGAGTGAGGTGGAGGGGGGAAGAGGGAGGGGGAGGGCAAGGATGAGATGGAGGGATGGAGATCACGGAGTGGAGAAGTATATGATAGAGGGGTGTGTGAGTTGGGAGCAGGGCAGTGAAATGGTGGGGGACAGGGCGACATGGAGGCTATTTGTTGCTTGTTTGTGGCCAGTGGCCACTCCTCACGGGATTAAGGTGTCTGGCAATAGATAGATAGATAGACAGAATAATAATAAATAAAAGTAAGCATGCTAATTTATTTAAATATCTCAACATTTTACAGTAATTCCCACAAATATATGCAAATGGTTTGCGCTAGCGCTTAGCGACATTGCGCAAGCTAAATATTGGACTGCGCACTTGCGCAAATCACAAAGAATAGAAAATAATAATAAATAAGAGTAAGTATGCTATTTTACTTAAATATCTCAATATTACACAGTAATTCCAACAAATATATGCAAATGGTTTGCGCTTGCTCTTTGCGACATTGCGCAAGTTAAATATTTGTCAGATGCGCACTTGCGCTTGCACAAGGTAGTGAACTGTGGATTGCGCATTGTGCTTGCGCAAGGTCCTTCTTCGTTTGCGCTGCCCACCACTGCCAATAACCAAAATGGGCCGAATGGGTGATCTGCATAGTAATCAAACTTGACTCGATTGCAACTTACGCTAATCAATATTATCGTGCCATACAACATAATTCAGTTTATTCGTTTTCAACGAGAACGTTTACAACAGAGGTTTGACGAGTTACAGTTCACACTGGTCAGTGTTACTTATAGCAAAGTAACAGACGTAGAGGCCAGGTTAACCTTATGATTATTTGCTCTTCAACTTGTGTCCCATATTTGTTACTACTTTCCTCTATCTCCTGTGTGGCCATGGTTTTTCCCATTAACTATCGTCAGCCGAAACATCAATTGCCTCAGATAGGGAAGGATGTTAAAATGGGCAAACGATTTTGGTTACACAAATATTTAATATGGAAGACTAACTGACTACCGGTATATTTAAGAACACATTTTAAAAAGATATGAAACAATGGAGTCAGACTTTGGATTTATATGATATTGGAATGTTGTGGGTAACTGGAGGAGTGATAAGGTAACCCTGTCAACACCCAGTAGAACCACCCACCTCCTTTGCTATCGCTCTGTTCCAGTTGCCCTACAATAACATGTGGTATAGTGACAATTGTGAATGTTTTACTAGAGATCTGGTGTTTTAGCCTGACTTAACCTGCAGAGTTAAAGGCTACGTTCAAACTAATGTATTATAATCCGCTATTGCACTGCATATCTGACTGAATAACATTTAGAAAATACGGTCTAACTAGTCCTGATCATTAATTGCTTATTTGCCATATCATTAAACTATAAATATCACTATTATAAGGAGCAGTGGACAATATTGTAATGAACACTTCATGGTGATAATAAAGACGTGTTTATGAGCATTGATGGAAAACACACACACACACACACACACACACACACACACACACACACACACACACACACACACACACACACACACTATCCACCCCAGGCAGAGCCTTCGACCCCGGGCCCGTCTCCATATCCTCATGCCCCCACCACAACGTGTGACGGCCAGCTACCCCCCCCCCTCCTCACCACCGACCACTACAAACATCCACTTATTGCTTCCGACTGTTTAATGTTACACACTGACTGGATACTACCGTCAAAATGATAAACTGTATGATTACAGACCTCACTGTCATATAAATATATTACTATTTTACATCACCCTGCGTCCAGACCGTGGTGTATGGAGTAAAACACTGTGTAATATCTTTTTATTCGTTATCATAACAAAACCATTATTTCCCTAGACAGATGGATGATGGAAGAGTGGTTGAAACAATGCGAGTAGGCTTACTCTCTTGCAGTTGATTGTGGGGAGGGTGGAGGATAGACAAATGAATGGGACCGAGGGAGGGGGAGGGGAGGGGTTGAAACTGGGGGTGCGGCGGTGCCACATATACCAACCTGCTCGTCGTGGCAGTCGATCTACTTTTGCTGGAGACTGTACCTATGGGCAAAACATTCTTCGAAGGTCCTATGCTGAGCGCCTGGAGCTGCGTTTTTTGGTCGATATGTGATCGCTCATTAAATATAATAAAAGTTTTTCAGTCGTGATGGGACCAAGTTTTTTCACATCAGCGATTTTTTGCGATTTTTGTGCCAATTTTGGTGCGATCTGAATGTGTAGTTTCGGCTGCCCAAAACACACACACACACACACACACACACGGCTAGTGCTATAGTATATTAAATCTGACTAAAAGGATCAATACGTATGAAAACACGCCAGTTTCAAATATCCTTAAAATGTAATGCAAAAATCCACCAAGAAATAGACTAACAAGACTGGCAAGAAAAGACAAAGGACACAAAGCATGTGGAGCCGAAACAGAATACCTGACTTCTTTTCTTTTTGCCACTCCGCAATGAAAATCAGAATGACAGCATCAGACTAATTTGCTTACACTCACCTTCCAATGAAATGCAACACATGAAGGCCTGAAGAAAATACAATAGCAAAAAAAGAGGGTATTTTACACCATTTCTGGAAAAAACATTACTCAAAAGTAAAAAAAGAAAGGGAATAGTGTTAACTGCAGGTCATCACCAAGAGAAAGAAGCAGTAATAAAAAGGGATTGAAGAAGGAGATATTAACAGAGAACAAACTATTACAAATGAAAGCAAAATGGAATGAAGGAGGAGGAAGTGATTACAAATGATTATAAATGAATGACAACGGCAGGAGGAATATTAGTTCTTCCAAGCTATTCGTTACAGAGCAGGATTAAATACAGCAACAGGTCTGTTAGGTCAAGAACAGGGTATTAAGCAAAAGGTTTCTCCTCATTCACAAATCTCTCCAGGGGAAGCCACAAAAATTAGAATTACAAGGCTATAATGAATAACCACACTGGAAATCACTTATCCTCATTTCCCATCCATCTCTCTATCTTTCCGACCAACTTCCCTCCTATTCCCCCACACCATTCCCGTTTTTTCTATCCTTCGCTTGCCTGTGACTCGTCCATCCCACCACTGGTGCCCCCCCTCCCCCCGCACACACACACACACACAAAACACCCCAGTCAGCACACACACACACACACACACACACACACACACACACACACACACACACACACACACACGCAGACACACACACACACGCAGACACACACACATACACCCCACTCAGCACACACACACACACACACACACACACACACACACACACACACACCACTCAGCACACACACACACACACACACACACACACACACACACACACACACACACACACACACACACACACACACACACACACACACACACACACACACACACACACACACACACAATTTAGGGGTGATGGAGGGTGGGTGCTGGAGCCTAATTGAAGGTGTGTTGGTTTTGACGCGCAGTGAAATGTGGGGGAGAGGGTGGGGGGACTAATGCACAAGGGCAGGGGCATGTTACAGCACTGTCACACTTCATACTTTCTCTGACATACTTCTTTCTTAATCAGTAATGTTTTTCACTGAGCGAGAGAGAGAGAGAGAGAGAGAGAGAGAGAGAGAGAGAGAGAGAGAGAGAGAGAGAGAGAGAGAGAAGCAACATCAAGATCTAATCACTGGCTCATCCCTTCTGTCCCACATCCTGCTTTTTTATCTTTTGTGACACTGGACAACTGTGGCGGCAGTGAGGGTACAAGAACCATCCCGCCCTCAAAGTCAGTCACATCACCAGGGCAAGAGAGGTCAGGACAGGACACTTGCTTCATCTCCTTCTCTCGACTGGACATGCAGACGGTCACGTTTTGAGGGTGGGTGAGGACGAACTCACGACTCTCACAGGAAAAGCCCCCCCCCCCACACACACACACACCACATACACAAACGCACACAAGACAACAATACACACACACACACACACACACACACACACACACACACACACAACGTTCATGCTGCAATACAATTAGGTCTGTGGCAGTGATTGACCCATACCTCCTTCAGCGCGGGAACGAAGAAGAAAAGCATGGGAAGGGGTCATTTGCGGTAGTAGGAGAATAAAACAAGGTGGGGATGAACTGAGTAGCATTGGATAAGGGCAGGGCAGGGCAGGACAAGGCGGGACAAAAGCCGGCAAGGCAGGTAGGGTGGAGTGGGCAGGAATAGGACAGAGTTCGGTGGGCGAGGTGGGACAGGGCACGGCAGGGAGAGAGACAGGCTGGATGGAAGACAGACACAGGTCAAAGCTTGAATTTATTATTTTCTCTAACGTTTCGGGCTACACAGAACCCATCTTCACAGAGTTGAATAAAAAGTGAGTAAGAGAGAGAGAGAGAGAGAGAGAGAGAGAGAGAGAGAGAGAGAGAGAGAGAGAGAGAGAGAGAGAGAGAGAGAGAGAGAGAGAGAGAGAGAGAGAGAGAGAGAGAGAGAGAGAGACAGAGAGAGAGAGAGAGCAAAAAGACGTGGAAGGAGACATGAAGAGGTGGGAGAGACTGAAAAAAAGAGACAGAAATGAGCAGACCAGAAGGGAGTAGGTTAATAGAACGTGAAGGGGTTAGGCATAGTAACAGTGGTTTATAATGCAGCCCATAATTGGTTTAAACATGCACGGTGTAAGCTGTTCGCACATCTCAGACGTGTGCAAACAGGCTCGTACATGTCATTTATTTACCCACTGTTTTCCTCCGGGGATGAGGCGTGGCCGGGGGGAGGCAGTGTTATATTTTACAGTACATTGGCATAGTACTGAGGCATGGCGTCTCCCTAATACTGCTCATCCATTCTCTCTCTTTCCTCTCTGTATGTTACATTATCAAGAATTCTTTATCAATCCTTTTCTTCCTCAGACACAAAGAGATAGATAAGTAGGCTGCCAGGTAGAGAGAAGGAGCAGATAACCACACACCATACCAGCCAGTCAGGTAAGCAGCAGGGTAAATCAGTTGACATTTTTTCAACAAACTCAACCCTAAATTCAGAAAATCATAATATTCCTGTACATGATTTTGATTCCCCACAAATACCTCCTTTCATGATTCACACCAGATACGTACAAGCCGTATTACAGAATCTATCAGCAGACAAAGCCACTGGTCCAGATGAAATTCCTTCAATAGTACTTAAAAATTGCTCCTCAGTGTCGGCTCCTGTATTAGCAAAATTTTTCCGCTTATGCATCCGTACCTCAATTTTTCCAGCCCCTTGGAAAGAAGCAAATATCCATCCTGTTCCTAAAAATGGGGCAACTTCTGATCCATCAAACTATAGACCAATTGCAATAACTTCCATTCTCGGTAAAGTTTTTGAGACACTAATTAACAAACAAATAGTCAAGCATCTAGAAATCAATAAATTGATCAATGATCGGCAGTATGGATTTAGGCAGGATCGCTCAACTGCAGATATTCTTTGCCTTCTTACCCATCAGATTAACAAAACAATAGAGCGACATGGTGAAACAAACACAGTAGCACTTGATATTTCAAAAGTATTTGACAAAGTATGGCACCAGGCCTTATTGTATAAGATGTCACACTATGGCCTTGCATCACTGGTTCCTCTAATTTCTTCTTACCTCCATAGTAGAAAAATACGGGTCATGGTAGATGGAATTTATTCTCAATTTCATTCCATAAATGCTGGGGTACCTCAGGCATCAGTTTTGGTGCCAACCCTCTTTCTCATTCATATAAATGACCTCCTATCTGTCACGCACAACCCAATACACTCTTTTGCTGATGACTCGACCCTTCATAGTTCTTTCACATTTAGTACCCCTCCTTTACACAATTTGATATTATAAATTCCCAAATAAACACAGCAATTTCTCTGAACCAGGACCTTTCTAAAATTAATCATTGGGGACAAAAAAATCGGTCTCATTTAATACTCGAAAAACTGAATACATTAATTTCTCCAATAAAAAGAATCCCTCAGACTCTCACATAATCATTTTAAATGATGTCAATATTCCCATATCCACTACAATTGATATCCTAGGTGTTACTCTAAACCCCAACCTAAGCTGGACAGCTTATGTTAAATCCCTTGCTAAAAATGCTTCTAAAAAATTGGGACTTATGTAAAGAGTTCATGAGTTCTTCACTGACGAGCAGATGGGCACAATATACAAAAGTCATGTGCGTTCTCAGATCGAATACTATTCACCACTGTTGAGTGGATGTGGAGCGGTTGCACTGAGACAATTGGACAAAATTCAAAATAAAGCCATTAGATTAATCAATAATCCTGCCATAACGCAGGACCTTCCTCCGTTATCAGTACGTAGAGATGTTGCTTCTTTAGCACTGTTTTATTGATATTATTACCGTAAGTGCTCTAACGAACTGGGTTCAATTGTGCCTCCCCTTCACATTTTCTCCCGAAATACTCGGGCAGCTGGGAGCTCCCATGAACTCACACTCTCTCCCCCACAATACAGAACCTCTGCTTATCAAAATTCGTTTATCCCCAGAACTACTACTCTCTGGAATTCACTTCCTGGGGGTTGCTTCCCACATACATTTAATCCTCTAGATTTTAAATCCAATTGTTATAAGTATTTTATGAATGGAGGATGCCTTTAGGCACATGGACTTATTTTTTTTCCTTTGTTTTTCCTTCCTCCATTCATTATAAAAAAAAAAATAAATAAACACAGCAATTACAGCATCCTCACCCCACAACACAGCACAGCGCAGCACAGCAAAGTACAGTACAATGCAACATAACGACACAAAACTATCACCTACAACCATGCTGTAAATATACCCGCTACTGGCCAATGCTATGTTTACAAAATGGTTTCCACTGCACATGAACATGGCCAAAACATCTATCCACCTATGCTACTCATCCATTCAAGGTTTAATGTAAACTCGCTCAAAGGCCGCCTTTGGGGGACTTTCTGCTTGATGCCAAAAGGCCAGAA